>NW_028258315.1:47210588-47513529 GCF_053883595.1 Heterocephalus glaber
GGATGATGGGAGATGGATAACCAAAAGTGTTGGGTGAAACTCAAATTGAATGAAGTGAAATGAGAGAAAAAGTTTTTGCTGTTGGGATGTGGACACCATCACAGTTTGAGAGACACTAGATGTAAAGCCCGAGGAACTTAGTGGAGGTGAACTTATTCACATAAATGAGGAAAGTGATTGAAAGGAAAAGACAGATGCCCAGAAGTGACATCTGTAAAAACCCCACATTAGAAATCTCAGAGATATTTCATGGCATTGAAATCTGAAACTATAAAATTCAGGGAGCCAATTCAAATTTTGAAAGGGGTATGACAGTTTGCCAAGGCATAAAAAATATCTGGCTCAGGATCATCAGTTCAATTATAACAGAAAAGTAAGCATTGTTAGCTATTCCTGATAAGGTCCTGTGTTTTAACTAATATAAAAAGAAATAAATAAAACATCTTAGTCAGTTTTGGCTACCATAAACCATTACACAATGAGAATATGAAATAACAAACAATTGTTTCTCACAATTCTGAAGGCATGGACATCCAAGATCAAGGTACTAGGTGGTTAGATTTCATTTTAAGGCCTCTTCTCTTAGCTTGTAAGTAGTTGCCATCTGTCTCAGTTACTTTTCTCTTGTTGCTGAGACAAAATATCTGACACCCAAAGTTAAAGGGGAAAAAGTTTATTTGCCTCACATTTTCTAGAGGTTTCAATCCACAATCGGCTGACTCCATGGCATAGTGGCTTGACAGAGGGCCAACAGTTCATCTCAGCAGAACCAGCAAAGCCGACAAGGGGGACTTAACAAAGTTTTTCTGCCCCTTTCATTTTACAGACTGCCAGTGTGTGTGTGTGTGTGTGTGTGTGTGTGTGTGTGTGTGTGTGTGCGTGTATAGGGGGGTACCACACACACCAATCATTGTACCAATTTAGTAATTACACACTCTTAATCCCAACATCACACACTCTTAGATTCAGCCACTTATGACCACATGAGGCTTTGGGGGAAACATCTAAACACAAACCATAACATCTCACTATGTGTTTATTTGTATTTATACTATCATAATCATCTATGTGTTTATATGATCTCTTCTTGGTGTAAATGCGGAGGGGGGGAGTGAGACAAAGACAGAGAAAGGAAAAGAGAGAGAGCAATCACTGTTTGTATGAAACTACAAGTCCTGTTGGATAAGACCCACCCATATGACTTCATTAAACTTTTAAGAACCTTCTAAAAGCCACCTTGGGCTGAAAATGTAGCTCAATGGTAGAGTGCTTACCTAGCATGTGCAAGGCTCTGAATTTGATTCTTACCACTGCAAATAAATAAATAAAAAGTTATAAAAATAAAATCCATATTTCCAAATACAGTCATATTGAGGTTTCAAGATTTCAACCTATGAATTTTGGGGGATTCAATTCACAGCACACCTTAACTTTCAATGTCTCTAGATAGTTTAATTTGTGCAGTAGCCTACTTAATATATATTAGTTCACTTCTCATCAAAATAAGAATAATTATATTCTGTAAGGTATCTGTTGTAAGTATGATTTAGTCATTGCAGTATTTATATGTACTTTAAAACAACATGTTGTACATGATAAATTTTTACAATTTTTTTCAATTAAAAATATACCTGAGTATCACTATTTTTTCAATTCTCTATACAGTTATGATGAAAAATAAGGCAATTTAAAAAGATTTGAACAAAAAAATTGAAAGTTTGGAGAAAAATTATAACTTCTAATGCTTATTAAGATCACTTTACCTGGTTTCAGCAGGTGTGGTCACTTGGTCATTGTCACACTCCCACATCACATTGCTTTAGAAGGAGCAACTGATATATTAGCAGAGATTATGTATATGTATATATTTGTATTTTATCTCTAGATTTCACAAGTATAATTAGATGAGCGAAACCTGAAATTCCTAGATTAAGCCTTCAGTTTCCTGAAGTTGTAGGTTGTCCCAGGCTAGCACTATGCCCTGGTTCTCAGCAAAAGCAAATCCTCCCTAGTGGAAAATTGTCTTTTATAGTCTCCCCCCACATATATCAGGTTCCCAATTCAGTAAGGCCAAGTAATAGGACTTCACAGACTACCATGCATGAGAGTTAACAAAAGCCAACAAACAATAAATCAAACTGAGCCCCTAATTATTTGATACAGGAATATCAGAAGTAAAATATAAGAATTACTGTATGAAATATATAAAGAAATAAAAATGAACAAGAGGGAAATTATTAAAAAGATGTTTGACAAAAATGTCTACTTTTGTGTTCGGTGTAGGAAGCTCTTTTATGTTAGGACTGTACAAGGAAACACAGTTATATGGTTTATGCATATAAAGGTTTACAGAAAAATTTAACTCACAAATTATTAGAGAAAGATCTACTTCCTTTCTTCCTGTCATCTATATTTTATTTTGCTCTTTATTTATACTTTGAGTTTCTCATATTAGAGAAGCCATGCAATATTTAAACTTGTGTTTCTGATTTATTTCACTTAACATTACAGTATCATGGTGCAGGAAAAGAGGATGAAAAAAGGAATTAAGATGGGTTTTGTGCATGTACCAAGTCCACACAAGGAGTGTAAACACTATGTGTTGCAAACATGTACAAAAATAAGGAAGAAGATTAAGAGATGGATGAAGGGAAGAGGAAGGGAAGGAAAAGAGGATGAAAAAAAAGAAATTAAGATGCATTATGTACATGTGCCAATTCCCCATAAGGAATGTAAACATTAAGTACTATAAAGATGTACTAATAAAAAGAGAAAAAATATTACGGATAAAAATGTCATTAAATAAAATCGAAAGCCTCAACTTATTAGGAAGCTATAGTAATTCTAAACATTATGGACTTGACAAAGTGGTCTTAAATATTTAAAGTAAAAATTATTAGAATTACAGTACAGTACTTACAAGTCTAACTCAAAGTATGAAATTTATAGTTTTCTTATTCATTGCAAAGCTTGACAAGTAGCCAACAGATTTAAAATTAATCTCTTCAATGTTGCTGGTTCATTAAAAGCAGTCAAGCCTTAGGTTTTGGATTAGAAAATGGTAAAATTTTACACAAGTTGCACATTGGCTTAAGAAGACTGTGGCTTATCTAGTTGTTAAACACTAGCTTTAGTGTCTATCTTTTATAGTTTCAGCTGATTAATTGCATTATTCAAATCTTGTATAATTTATAAATTTCTTTCTTCACACCAGGAAAGAAAAGGACTCAGATGCTTTGCTGGTAAATTCTACAACATTTTTTTTTTTTCAGTACCAGGGATCCAACTCAGGACCTTGTGCTTGCAGGGTAGGTGGCGGCACCACTGAGCTAAATCCCCAGCCCTCTACAACATTTTTAAGGGGAAAAAAATCCAATTTCATGTGAATTATTTTATAGAATACAAAAGGAAAGACTATTCCACAATTCCACTTTAAAATCCAAAATGGGAAAAAGAGGCGATTCCACTAATAAATATAAATATAAATGGAGACACATATTAGCAAGATAAAACTAAATCTATACAAAGGCAATGCATCAAAAACTAAGTTGAATTTATACTAGGAATTCAGAAGTGAACTAGCGTTGAAAGTTTATTCACAAATTTTCAACATTAATGTATTTAAAGATTAAAACCACATAATTTGAACAGAATTCAAATAAGCACTAAATATATTCCATATTCCTTTATAATAAAATTTTAATCAAATTGTAAGTAGAAAAGAATTTGTTTAATCTATTAAAGACTACCAAAAATGCCTACAGAAATTAAAACTCTTGGCAGCATCATGTTAGGACTGTACAAGAAAACAGTTATGTGGTTCATGCATATAACAATTTACAGAAAAAATTAACTCAAGAATTATTAGAGAAAGAGCTACCTCATTACTTTCCTATCTTTTATTTTACTCCTATCTTTTATTTGCTCATTTTTACACTTTGAGTTTCTCATATTAAGAAAAACCATGCCATATTTAAGAGTCAAAGCATTATCTTTAAAATAGGAACTAGACAAATACTGTATGTTTATGTCTTACTTCTGTCTCATTGTTGAGACAAAAATACCTGACACCCAAAGATAAAGGGGAAAGGTTTGTTTAGCTCCCAATTTGCAGAGGTTTCAGTCCACAATCTGCTGACTCCAAGGCAATGTGGCTTGGCAGAGGGGCATCACAGAGAGCAGTTCATGGTGCGCATAAGGTAGCAAAAGCAACAAGAGACATGTGTCTTTCTGCCCCTTTTATCTTACCCAGGCTACATAGGATAGGTAGCACTCACACTCTTTATTCTAGTGCCCTTGAGCCCAACATTGCACCATGAATCAATTCCAGAGTCATATATACTCTAGATCCAGCCACCTCTGAAAAAGCCCCACTTATGACTGCATGAGTCTTTGGGAGGACATCTAAACACAAGCCATAACATTCTGCCCCTGACCCACCAAAGACTCATGCATATTCCTTTATGCAAAAGGAATTTAGTCCATCTCCAAGAGTTGCCAAAGCCCTAAAAAGATTCAGGATAGCTGAAAAGTCCAAGTCCCATGTCTCCTTTGAGATTTAAGGCAAACTCTTAGCTGCAAGTCCCTATACAAATGAAAAGAAAGTTAAACACTTCCAACATTCAATGGCACAAGACAGACATTTCTATTTCAACAGCTACAAACAGGGGAATACAAAGGAAAATGACCAAAGCAAGTCCAAAATCTAGTAGGGCAAACATTAAATTCCACAGTTCCACTTCCAGCATCCCCGGCAATGTGTGACACATTGTGAACTCCAATGGGTTTGGGAGGCTCTGCCCCTACAGCCCTACTGGTGGTTGTATCTCCCTTGGCTTCTTTCTTTTGCTGGCTTTGCTCACTCCTTGCAGCTTTCCTTGAATGATCCATATAACTGGCTTCTCCAAACTTCTGGGGCTTTCACTGCACCTTTGGCTTTACACTCACTACTGCCTTCTCAGGGGCACACTGCCTGGCCTCCCAGGCCTTCTGAAAGCTGACTGAAAGCTTTCCTGACCTCCCAACTCTTTCATTCTGCATGCACCTAAAACCAACATCACGTGGATGATGCCAAAGTCTGCTGCCAGCTGGAGCAATAGCCAAGTTTCCTTCTCTCTTGGATCTAGGGATCCAGTCCCTATGAATCAAATCCTGAAGAACAACTTCCCTAGGCTGTTGCTATTCTGAAACATGGTGCTCTAGGACTCTCTTCTCAAAGTAAAGTCTTTCACTTTTGGAATTTGGAGGCTGCAAAGGGTGAAGTCTTGCTGCTTCTTTTGATGCCCTCAGGCCATTGTTTCTGTTCTGTTCCTTCTCAGAAATCTAGATCTCCTTTACTTTAGCTTCACAGTCACAGCTTTACTAGAGCTTCCCTTCTGGTCAAGCTCAAAACATTTTAAATTATTCTGCTTGGCTCTTTGCTTTTGATTCTGAACATAAATCTGGCTAAATGTTCCCAACAGTAATCATGCCACCACAACATTAGACTGCCTTAAAGCTTCTTCTGCAAGATCAATTAGTCTGTTCCCCTTAATCTTAGTCTCAGGCAAAGTCTTGGGGCACAAGAAAAATACAAACAAACTTTTTGCTATGGTATAACACACATTGTCTGGAATCCAACAGCTAATACAGTCCTTCTGATACCAGCCTTTCGAAGCTGGTCTTTAGTAGGGCAGGATTTCTATCAGTTTTCTAGTCTTCTGAGCTCTTACCACAATCTCCCATGAAGTACAGCCTAAGGCTTTCCAGCTCTGCATTTTTAGCCAGCAGCTCTGAACCTTTTGAAACTCTTCCCATAAGCCATTCCCAAAGACTCCTGAACCACATGGCCAGACAGTCACAGCAATGACCTCACTAGTGGCACCAAATTTTGTCTAGTTACTTTTCTTTCATTGCTGAGACAAAATACCCAATACTCAAAGTTAAAGGGAAAAATGTTTATTTAATTTACAGTTTGTAGAGGTTTCAGTCCATAATCAGCCAGCTCCAAGGCAATGTGGCTTGGCAGAAGAGCATCATAGAGGAGAACAGTTCATGGCATGCATAAGGTAGCAAAAGCAACAAGGGGCATCAACAGTATATTTCTGCCCCTTTTATCTTATCCAGGCTACTTAGGATGGGGAGCACTCACACCCTTAATCCCAGAGCCCTTGAGCCTAGCATTGTACCATGAATCAATTCCAGAGTCACACACTCTAGATCCTGCCATCTCTGAAAAAGCCCCACTGATGACTGCATGAGGCTTTGGGGGGATATCTAGACACAAACTATAACAGCTCATTTTTACTAGTATAATACAACATTGTACTGGAGGTCCCAGGCAGTGTATTAAGGAAAGAAAGAGAATAAAAAAACGTAATGGATGAAAAGGAAGAAACCAATTTGTCATTATTTTCTGACATGTAATTGTCCATATAGAAAATTAAAGGGCATACATAAATAGGTCAAAATAACAGTAAACTTTAAACAGGTAGATAGATGTAATATTAGCAATCAAAATTTGCATTTTATATACATCAAGCAGATTTTATGAAACATTGTTTTGAAAAGATATATTAACAGAGTAAGTATGGTACTTAGGAATGCACATAATATTTAATGTGCAAGATTTATGGAAAAAATTGTAGCACCTTAGTATTTTATTTAAAGATGTAATAGAAAAGTAAATAAATCAAAATAATTATTTTATGACTACAAAGGCTTAATATTATAAAAATTGTTATTCTTCCACATTGATCTATAGGTTAAATGAAATTTCAATTAAAATACCAACAGACATGTAAGAGGAAATTTATAAACTGCTTTTAAATTTTAATGGATAATCAAATATCAAGCAATAACCAAGAGATTTCTGAGAAAAACAAATGGAGAAGAGAAAACTGAAAGGATTCACATTACCAGATGAGAACTACAATAAAGTTACAACACTTAGAACACATTAGTGTGACAGGTAAATTGACAAATGGAACAGACTCAAAATTCCTAAACTGAAACCCACACTTATATGGCACTTTGATTATAAGTTTATAAAGAACAAATGAAACTTTCAATAAATGGTCCTGGAACAATTTATTATTAAAATGAAAAGAAACAAAAAGAGCAATGGAATCTAGGATCTTTACCTCGTGACCGTAAAAAAATCACTAATTGCTTAATTAAAAACTTCAGTGTGAAGGCAAGTACTGTACTTCGAGCTTTTAGATTATCTTTATAGTTCCAAGATTTTAAAAGATTTTATAATGTTCAAACTGGGTAACCTATAGATTAGGAATGTAGTCCCTTCTAGTTCAGGAAGCTGGAAGGCTGGGATTAGTGCTGACAGACCCATGCCTCCTCCAAATGCTCTAGAGTAGAACTTTTCATTTCAGCTTCCTGCTTCTGATATCTGCCAGAAATCCTTGGTGTTTTCTGGTTGCAATTGCATCATGCCAGGGTCTGCTTCCTTTGTCACATGGAAGTCTTTTCCATCTCCTCTGTCCTTTTGCCCTAATTTTCTTATAAGATGCCATTAATTGGATTTGAGGTCCATTCCAATCTAACGTGATCTTAGCCTAACTTGATTACATTTGCAAAGACACTGTTTCCAAACAAGATCACATTCACTGCTTTTGGGTAGATGCAAATTTGGAGGGCTTTACTAATCAACCCAAACAATCATAGTGGGAAACTTTTGACAAGTCCTTCCAGTATTTGTAAAAATAACAGAAAGAGAAGACAATTATTGTTAATTATATATATATATCATAAATAATGGACAAAGTTTATGTAAATATTCAATGTAAATATTTACCTAACTGATATGACTCAAAAAGGAAGAGAAACAATTAGGAAAATTGGCAATGGTCATGAATAAGTAGCTTACAGAAGAGAGAACAAACATGGTGAATTACCTTATGAAAATACTCTAAGTCTTTGTAGTAAGCAGGGAAGTGCATATTAAGGTCCTGCTAAAATATTATTTTACTCTCCTTAAATTATAGGGTCTGACAATATAAATTATTGCTAAGCATCTAGTATTGCAGGGACTTTCATAAATAGCTAGTGACATTGTTCATAGAAACATTATATATAATAGCAAATGTTAAAAGCAATCCGATATTCATTTGCAAAATAATTGATATATTGTGATTTATTCACTTAATATGCTATTATAGACCAATAACAGGGATACATATGATAACACAATTGAGGGTCCAACCAAGCAAAATTGTTTCATACGGACATATATGTTAAATCTGTTTTAGAATGAAATAGAATAATGAATATAAAATTTAAGATAATGGTGACCTTCAAGGAGGAGACAGGAAGTTCAGACAAAGAAGAAGCATATAAAGATCCTGGATGGTTAGATTCACTTGTATTTATTTTATTAAGCATCATGAAATAGCTACATGTTATGGATGCTTGTACATAGAAAATAAACCATAATATAAATAAAACAAAATTCATATGTATTTGAAATGTCATATATGGGACCCCAGATATAGTCAACACTGAAACCAACTTCATTTAATTAGAGTGTTTATTTAAGGATTTAAAACAGTCAGTAGAATGTACTGGCAAACATGGTAGGATGTGGAATGCCACTACCTCCCTGAAATCCTGATTCAACCATTGCTAGCTGCAGAATATTAGAAAGTTTCTCCTCTTTGCTTGGTCTTCTCTATTAAAAGAAGATTCAAAAGAACCCTATTTCTCAAGTTGTTGCAAAGATTATATGAAAGAATCAGGGTAAAGCTCTTAATATACAGGTGCTCGTTCATAAAGCAAGAGAGTGAGATTTAGATTAGATCAGAGGCCTGCAGTATCCTTATACAAATGCTTTCTTTTCTCTCTCATTGTTCTGAAAATGATTTGTCCCCAAGTAGCTGCTACCTCCTTCCCCAGAATGAACACACACAAGCCCAAACCACTATGAGAATCTAAGCCAAAGTAGGCCTGCCATTTGAAGTAGCTGAGTAGGCCTAGATTGAAGTAGGCCTAGCTGAGCCCAGCCTTGATGAGTCCATACTCAGCTGATACACTGTTAGAGAACTGAGAATAAATAAATTTGTTTTAAGCCTATGAGTCTTGAGAGTATTTTGTTTGCAAAAGTATAGACTTATAGATGAGCTACTATTGCTATAGTAATAATTTTTATTGATATTAAAATTTTCACAGATAGTTACTCTGCAAAACACATCTCATACCCACTGGTTGTATCTAGACAGGTTAGATTTAATGCCTTAAAACTTAGAGAATTTTCAGTTTGTATCTTGCACAGCTGCCAAAAGCATAAATACTTTAATTACGTTGGGTTTGTGTCCCCTTTATCTCTAGAACATGTTGACTTGAATCAGTTCTGCTTCAGAACATGCTGCCACTGACAAAAAAGTCCTCAAGATAGAAAAGAGTTACACTATCCCTAAGTCATTAAAGAGCCAATTTTGTAACTAGCTGTTTGGTCTCTATATTGTGAATGTCTTCCTTTGTTGTTAGACTATTGTATAGCCCTAAACCACTCATGCACATATTGTCTTATTGATCCCCCCTACAACCTGCCAGATGGCCAGGGTCACTGTTATTTTGCTTCCCTGCATAATGGAGAACCATTCTTACATTGATTCTAGTGACTTTCCTGGGACCACAAGGCTTGTATTTTTCAAGAGAACTCAAATATGACATTTCTGATGCCAAATCCTGGCTTTCTTTCAAGACTTCACATTTGTTTTTTAATACCTAAAATTTTCATGCTAGAGAATAGAGCTTTTCAACAAAACATATGTCCAGCAGTTTGGGCCAATCTCTTACTTTACCTTGGTACCACAGGAAGTCTGCCACCATGCAGACATATAGCTGTCTATCATCTCTGTCAGCTGCTAGACCTCAGACAAATATACAGATTCTGTCGGTGGCTATCTGGAGCTTTAGTCTTTGCTGACTTCTCAAACAGTGGTTGGAAGATCTGAAGGTGAAGGTGTAGATGGAGTTGGGAGAAATACTTACCTAAGGTACATTAGTGATATGTGAATTCACTAACTAGTGTATGAAAGATTACAGACTGGATAAACCAAATCCTTTATCCATATGCTTATGTGGAAATTAACTCATGTGAAATAAATTGATGAATGAACTTAACTGTACTTTCTTTAAAACTTCTGCACTAAGAGAAAATCACGGAAGATTTCAAAGGATTCCCTCTGTTTAAAATGTTATCAGATGTCCTTGTTTGTGACATTATTTTGAATTATTCATTTTATTTTTACCAAATAAAATTATATGAGTTCCTAAACATGTTCTGTGCTAGAAAAGAATTGGGTTCAATGATTTAGTGTCAAGGTATGTTATGGTTTAGATCTAAAATGTACCCCAAAAGTCTCTTGTGTTTGGATGGGACTGGATCATGGAAGCACTATCAGTGGATTTAGGGCTGGTGAGTTCAGTAGCTGCAGGTGCTATTAGGAGGTGGGGCCTAGTTGGAGATGAGTCACTGGGGGGGATGACCTGGAAGGGTGTGTTCTCCCCCCTAGTTCTTTCCTTTGGTCTCTGTTTCCTGGCTGCCAGGGCGTGAGTAATTTTCCTCTCTCATGCCCCTCTGCCTTGCTGTTTCTGCCTTATAGCCAACCATGAACTGAATCCTCTAAAAACCATGACCCTAAATAATCCCCTCATTTTTACCTTGATCTTAGCTGAAAGACCAAGAAGCAATGATCTGCTCATTTTTAAATTGTGGGCCTTAGGTGTATTTTGTTTCAGCTACAAGAAAGTAACTAATACAGACTGAAAGCCTGACACTTCACCTGAATTACATTTCAATTCCACCATTACTGATGGTGTGCCTTTGGGCAACATACTTACAATTCTGAAATGTTAGATTTTTCATCTGTAAAATGGGGTAACTACTAAGACTTTTCTCATAGATTTTTGTGAAGATTAAACCAGGTCATTCATATAAAGTGCATAAAACGGTCATCTGGTACTAGCTGGTGTTCTAAGGCTAGTAATTTATTAATAATTATTCCTCAAATTATTCATAATTGGCTTGGTATGACTTTGGAAAGGGATTTCCTCTTTGCCAATTGCTTCATCTGAGCAGAATACAAAACCTACTGTTATTAATATCTGAGTATTATGTAGTGATGAAGATACTTGACTTAGGTCAGATTGCTTGGGTTTCAGATTTCATGAGCAAGTAATAGGACATCTGCCCTTTTATTAAAAATGCTGCAAATAAAGTAATTTATAGGATTTTTCAGAAGATTTAAGTGAGAAAGTGGGTGGAAAGAACTTAGAACAAGGGCTTACACACTCTAGTGCTTAAGGGAAGTTAGCAATAACACAACAATGAGGGTGTTGGAATAATAACTTAAAGTCAGCTGTCCTTGTTTGCCTTTGTCTGAAAGGGTTGACTCTGTAAACCTCTAATGAGAACATTTTAAAGTCACACCATAGACTTTGCACTGTTAGTTGCCAGTCCTTGGCATGTCCATCTGGTTCTGTTAGGTACCTTGGGCTGTACCTGGCTTTGGGCCCTTTCTCTCAAGGGGGCCTGATTGGGGCTGAGCCAGAGTCAGGACTCGCACAGTGGGTATCACAGTTCACAGCTGCTGCGTATGGCATTAGGACACACTGTCCTTGAGAGGGCTCTTCTGAGTACTTTTCCCAATGGTAGTCAACATGGGAGAGGATTATCAAAGGTTCCTTCCTCCACCAGTAGTCCCTACATTTCTGACAAGTCTGAACTCCTCTTTCTCTGCAGCCTCTGCCCACCCTCCAAGCCAGGATGTATCAACTCTGATCTCCTTATGCACATCTGAGTACTTCTGTCTTTCACTCCAGCCTATAAAAGTCCAAGCTTGTCCACTTTTAAGGGTAGAGTTAGAAGCATTTGTCAGTTTGTTACTAATCAAAAGTTTTCTCCTTCATCTGAACTTCTCATCACACTGAAAAAAAGAAGAAAGAAGAAGCTCTTTATCATGGACTAACTGGGTCCCTGCAATCTGGCTCTTTCTGTGCCTCTAATCACATTTTCTACTTGATCTCTGTGCTCCAACTGCAGAAATCTTTTGTCTGTTCCCTGGGAAATCTAAGTTCATCATCAGTTCTGTTTTCTTTTTCCATTTTCATCCAAGAGTCCTTCGCTGACCATCAGACAACAGCAGTAGCAGCAACAACAACAACAACAAGAACACCTATGTTCAGTCACTTGGTACTATTGCCCACCAGACAATACTTGGCAATTTCTGGAGATGTTTTTGATTGTCACAACTGGGAAGGAGAGGCTACCGCATCTGCTGGATTGAGACCAAGGATGCTCTAAGCATCCTCAAATGCACAGCAGAGCCCACCCATAAAAAGATTATCTGTTACAATGTCAAAAGTTTTGAGGTTGAGAAATTGCATCTAGCACATAGTCTCACTTTATTTACTTCAAGGAATTAGGCATTCTTTGAAATTATCTCATTCATTCATTCTTTCTTTTAATATGATTTTTTTGTCTCCTGAATTAGAATGTAATCACAAGAATAGAAATCTTGCTATTTTCTTCATTGTTGCTGCTCTATTGTATACAATGCTGCCTGACATGTGGTAGAAGTTTGAAAATTATTTGCTGAATTAATAAACCCATCAGTTAATAGAATAAATTTTGGCAGAAAATTTTACTTAACCCTTAACCACAATGAGCTTTGGAGAGAAAGAAAAAGAGGGAAAGAGGAAAAGGAAGAGAGGGAGAGGAAAGTGGGAGGGGGTCCTGGTTATGCAGATTTTGCAATTTGTGCATATTTTGAGATTATATTCTTAATTTTAGGAGTACAACCCATAGTGCCTACATTTTGACTAAGTATAGGAGGCTGGTTTGCATTTATTAGTAGGACATGCCCCATGTGAATTGATTCTGCTTTTCCTGTGTTTCTAAGTATCAATGTAGCAATTATCTTCTGTGTCACAGATGGGGGATTTTCTTAACTGTGCTCTACTAAAAGTGCTTCAGTACATTTACTTCACAGTACATTTAACTTTGGTTTTATTTCTAGCTACCTAAAAATTTAATAAAAACCAATAAACACTTTGATAAAACATGTGAAACAGTTTTGAACACAATGAAATTATTGACACCTAACTTTTGTAGCCAGGTTAACAGACTCTTAGTGCAGAAGTTAGAATACCACCCATCCCCCTTCCTCAACACGTGTGTGTGCACACACACACACACAATTTTCATACATGTACAGTGCTTTAAAATTCTTGGACATATTAATGATTAGGAATTGCATGAGTGTTCTCACAGTGAGACTGGGGATTGCACAGTGTTCTTGTGTTAAATTTCAGGCGTGCTTATTTCGTTGATGAAAATCAGGCAAGTGAGAGCAAAAACTCAAAAGAATGCCAGCAAAGGCCTTTGGGCATAGTCCTCCTAAGGGCAGAAGAGTAGGTCATGTAGTGACTCAAGCTTGTAGGACATGTATGGGCATTCTCCTGTTTTGAAGGGATTTAGCTATTTTAAGCATTCCTGATGGTGGAATTGGACTGTACTTTTCATGGAATTGGGATACTCTGTACTCTTTCTTCTAATGGGAATCATCAAGGGTATCCATGTGAGGCTTGATAAAACCTGCCTGTGCCTTCGTCATTCCCACACCTTTTCTGTCATCTCTATCAGCAGGAGACTAGACAAATCTGTGGAAACGGAGAGCTGTACTGTGTTTTCTCCCCATTCTTCTCGCAACAAGGGCAGGGAAACTAAGTAGACTATGTGGAGATTGGATATATTAGCTGCAGGTTTCTCCTTGTGTGGTTAAATTTTCTGTATTCCTTTAGATCTTTTTGTGTTTGTGTAATGGTTATATGATTCTCTCATTGTCATGGTGAACTCACTTTTCACTTTGTAGTTGTCTTTTTTCACTTTATGTATTTTGGATTATGTTTTTAGATTTGTACTACTTTAGAATTTTATACCATCTTAGTTAATTAAACTATGATTATACTTTGGATTAAAATATTACTATTTCCATACATTCCTTTTGTCTTAACATCTGCTTTATCTAGTATTATTGCTACATCCATTTTCTTTAAGCTGTTATTTATCTGATGTGTCCTTCATTGTTTTAGACAACAACTGATTGAAATCCCTCTGAGGCCTTATTGTTTTACATTCTATAAATAGGATATAATTATTGGATTTTTAAAAAAACAAGTATGACAATCTAGTAAAGCTAAACTACTAGAGAGTTTAACTCATTCACATTCATATGCTTTCTAATGTATTAATATTTATTGCTGTCATTTGTAATATTCCTTTTCCCCTACTTTTTCCTTCTTTTGTCCTGTATTTTAGATTGTGGAAGGATTTCTCTCTAATTCCATTATATCCCTATATTTGTTTGGAAGTTACATGTGATATGTCTGCTTTAGTAATTACCCAAGCTATTGTAATATGCCTGCCTTGCTTGATGTTGCCTTAGGCTCATCAATGCTTATACCCTCCTGCAGAATAATACATGATCTATGGTAGTTTTACACAGATCATCTTACTCCCAGTTGAAATAATACTATTATCCAGTATTTTAATTTTAATCCATCCCAAACTAGACAATAATATATAAATATATAGACAAATAATATAAATATTATTATATTTTACACTATCGGTGTCAATATCTTTCCTCACAATCCTTGCAATTCAGATCTTCCATGTGATATGATTTTCCTTCTGCTTGACCTATATCCTTTCAAGTATCTTCTAGTGAGGTCAGATCCTTCAATGAAACACTTATTGAGTTTTGGTTATCTGACTTTTACTTTTATGATAGAGTGTGTGAGTAAATTCTTGATTTTACTGGTGATTAAACTTTGAAACAAACTTCAGAGTATCTGTTTCAAGTTTCTGGATCTTATACATGAAAGAGAATTGAAAGATCACAAGCAGGTATGTTTAAGAAACACAAAAAATTATGATTATTATTAGTGTATAGTGTAATATACTGCCATTTTTACTGGTTAAAATTGGGCAATATTAGCTGTTTCATATGGTTAATCCTAATGCTAGCCATTTACATGTAAGGATATACACACAAAGATAATGATACCCTCACACCTGGTAATAAAGTTATTTTAAATATTTTAATTGATAAATACTATATTTTCAATAGTGGACTTTAATCAGAAAATATAACCTTTAATATAAATTAGCTTAACTTAATAAAATATCACTTTAGTTTGATTTACATATTGGGATTCTATGAAATAATTTAAGTAGGAAAGTCCTTTAAGCAAACCAAACCAAAGAATGAAGGATACTTTGTCCTTAAGTATATAATTCTTTGCCTGTTTATCATTTTTTGAAGTAGAGCTTTATTATATGCTATTGTAATCAAGTATGATCTCTGCTTTATTTTGACTAATAAAGATTTTTAAAAACTTTTTATAAGTTAGTTAATCCACTATTTGAAAATAAATAATTGAATATTACAAAATGCTAGTAGATTTTGAATGTTTCTAACACAAAGAAATAACAAATGTCAAAGAAATAATAGCTTACCCTGATTTCATCATTAGACATCATGTACATGAATTGAAATGTCACATTATACCCCCAAAATATGTACAATTGTTTGTGTCAATTAAAAATTAATAAAAATTGAAAATTAAAATTTCATTGAGATGAAGAGTAATTAATTTACTTCTTTATCTGCATGCTTTTTTTCTTAAATACTTTCTAGCATACCTTAATATATAATTGTATACTCATACATGGAAGAGAACTTCATGTTTATGATACACTCATCTATAATGAGTGAATTGCTTTTAGTCACACTAATGATAGTAAACACTCATTTCTTAGAATTTCTTGCATTTTGATGATATATTTCTTTAGTTTATCTAACTATTGACATAAAACATTGATATGATTTATTATGATAATATAGTCAAAGCAACTTTTCCTTTGTCTACACTATACCCCTATTTCATGTATCTCCTAGAAATATAAATCTATTTTCTTCTTGTTTGCCTTCTTCTCTTCTTGAAATTCTTTAGAAGCAAAGATCTAATTTTGTTCACTAGGTGAAATAAAGAGAAATTATTAGGTAAACTTGATAATTATGTAACAGTTGATGGTTTACATTGAATAATTTTTTAATTTTATTATTTAAGTAAAGTACTTGAAATGTATGAATTGTCTGATTTGAGACTTACAGTCTGAATTGAGATATTCTGTTTATCAAACATGTACTGAATTTTAAAAATTTAATATGACAGGAAGAATGTACTTACAGAAAGCACAGAAAACAATCAGCAGGCCAAGTGCTGATCTAGGAAATGAGAGAATGTATTTGCAAACCATGCATCTGATAAAAGGCTGATTCCAAAATACAATTAAAAACACAAACCACTCAATAGCAAGAAAACAACCCAGTTAAAACTTGGCTAAATATCTGAACAGACATTTCTCAAAAGAGATCATACAAATGGCCAACATAACTAGTTATCAATGAGATGAAAATTAAAATCACAATGAGAATCAAGAGTTCTCACTACAGAAAAATGATAAATACGTGAGCTAATGCATAAAGTAATTAGGTCACTTCAACCCTATCATAATGTTTATATCCTTCAAAACATTATGTTATACAAGATCCATATGTAAATTCTTATGTCATTAAAAGTTTATTTTTTAAAAAAATGCAAACTATTCCATTAACAGTTTTAAAATTGTAGTGTGTTTAACATATCATAAAAATTAATTTCACCTGTTTAAAAAATTCCTTTAATGTTCTGTAGAAAATATAAAATGATATACATGGCTCATATATGTACCTCACATTTTACTTTCATTGAATAGCACTGCTGTAGAGCTTTCATTTTTCTTGAACATAGCTTTGTATTTTACTCTTTATCTGATATTTTCCCTCTTAAAGTGATTAAAAGTTTTCTGCTAGTACTTAAGTCTCATTATAATATAATCATCTCTTTATTTCTTATACTTAGCATAAAAACATAACTTAAAAATTTATGAAAACTTCTATTTAAAATCACTTTTAGGTGAGAATTTCAGAAGTGTTTTCTTTCTTTCCTTTTTTTTTTTTGAGACAGAATCTCACTGTATGTGAGTTCAGGCTGGCCTTGAACTTGCAATCCTCCTGGCTCAGCGTCCTGAGTGCTGGAACCTCAGGTGTGTTCTAAGAGTGGTGTGTTGTCTTTTAAAAAATAGTATAAAGGTAGAGGAGAGAGTTAGAGTTAAAATCAATTTTATCTTTTTGTTTTGTTTTGTTTTTTGAGACAAAGTCTCACTGTATAGTTCAAGCTGGTCTCAAACTGACCATGCAGCCGAGGCTGGCCTTAAACTCACAACGATCTTCCTGTCTCAGCCGCTCCAGTGCTGGGATTACAGGTATGCATCACTATTCTACAAAAACAGAACCTAATGTTAAAGTAAAATTGCATTGAACAATTACATTTGACAAGTTCTTCCCAAGCTTTCTCATCTATTGTGTATGGTGTGATGTGAGATGTGGTGTGTGTGTGGGTGGGTGGGTGTGTACCTGTGTGTATCAGGTTCTTTCAAGAACCAGATGAATTAAAACATAGAAGAAACTTAGAAGTTTCTGTGATAGAGTAAACAACAAATATTGGCTTTTATTTTCTTTTGACTGAAGATACTTTACAAACTAATATATTCTTGCATGATCTATAGCACAATAGAATTTCATAGCTAGTATTGGAATGATTATTAATAAAAGACAGTTATAGAAGCATATGAAAATGCAATTCCATCTGCCAATATCCTTTTATCTAACTATTACTTCATTTTTGGAACTTTATGCTTTATATTTCTATTATTCTTGGAATTGTAGAATTTCACCACTAGAGAGGAAATGATAGATTTATGATCTATTCAAATTCCCTTGGTTAATGGATGAAGATTGTCACCCAAAGATGAGTAATATGTTTTATTCTAAAATAGTTATTTAAGACATAGATGAATAATAGTGGTCTTTTCATGGCAGAGTCCAAAAAGGCCATTGTTCTGAGCTCAGAAAGATGACAGAGTGGAGAGCAACAGAGACAGGGACTTTCTGAGGCTTGTTGTTGAGAATTGAAGCCCACTGAGAGAATAAAGCGTCACTGAGATAAAGGTGCAATGGACTGCAGTGGCTGGACTGCAGTGTCTGGTGAGTTGGGGTCAACACCTCCTACCATGGAACCCAGACTTGCTGCGGTGGAAGGGCAGCTTGAACCTGCAGTAGAACCATGCAGATTTCAAAGCTGAAGGAGGTCAGGGAGCTCAATTCCAGCCACACAGCCAGAAACCAGCCTGAACTTCAATGGACTATGGCTGGCTCCCTGAGATCAGTTGACACAGATCTGTACACTGCCCGTTTTCCACCAGGATGATAGAGACTTGCCTTAAAGAGGATATTTCTTTTCCTTTTCTTTCCTTTTCTTTTTTCTTCCTCATTTCTTGCCTTTCTTGTTACTGTTTTTGTTCTGTTTTGTTTTTTCTCAATTGTTCTTATTTTTATAGGACCAAGAATATGGTTTCTAATTTTCCTATTGCTGTTAGTTTGTTCTGTTCTTGATTTTGTTCCTTCCTTCTCTCTTTTCCTCCTATCTTCACCAGTTTCCCAAAGTTTTCAAGATCTTCCTATGTCCTCTAGCCTTACTTCTAACCTTTCCCTCTCTTTCTATTTCTCTACCACCCCCAACTCCTTTTAAATCTTCTCCCAGAGGGCAAATTTGCTATATTGAAGGACTTATTTACTGCAAACATATTTCTTGTTGTTCTAGATATAATTACAAACCTAGTTCATGTAATCAAAGGTTGTAGATTAATAGTTACCACAGTTTGTCATTTTCTAGTCTGTGTTTGATGCTGTTGTTGGTGCTGATTGTACTACTTTGGCCAAGGTGATGTGATTGTTCTAGTCAGTTTTCTTCCTGGTATAACAAGACTGAGATTGTCTAAGGGCCATTACAGACTCAAAATCCAAAGGCCAATTGTACCTGGAAGACAATATGAGAAGTAGCTATTCCCTAAGGGTTTGAAATACCAGCAATAAAGATACTCACAATAAGCAATATATAAGCATCTACCCTGGAATTAAACCAAAAACATCAACAACAAAAAGAAAAATAAATGAGAAGACACTTAAACAAGACACAAACCCAGACTTTTCCAGATCATCAAAGGCAAATCCAGGGGACAATGAGATGGAACAATCTGAAAGTCAACCACCTGGACTCCCTAAACTGGAAACAAGAGAAATAACAAAACAGATGAAAGAGGCTCTGGAAAAAATGAAATCAGAAATAATTTCTCAGATAACAACAAAGATGGTGACCACAATGAAAGACATGATTAATGACTCTAGAGCAGACACAGATAAAAATATAGAGGAGCTGAAGGAAATGATGGAAACCATGAATGCCCAGCATAAAAAGAATTGGAAAACATGAAACCCATATGAGCAGATATTCAAGAAATTTAAAATTTCATTGAAAGTTTCTGCAGGAGAACAAGTGACTGTGAAGACAGAATTTCAGAATAGAAGACAGGATTGTGGTTAAAGAATAGGAAAAGAAAGATTTCTTAAAAGTAGCAAAGGATCATGAGGAATCAGTCCAACCGCCACTAGATAATGAAAAAAAGAATAATTTAAGATCAACTGGAGTCAATGAAGGAGTAGGAGATAGTGCAAAAAACATAAATAAACTTTTCCCAGAAGTAATTGCAGAAAACTTCCCAAACAGGAAAAAATAATTTGACATAAAAATAAGTGAGGCACATAGAATTCCAATTATCCATGATCAAAAAAAATTTACACCTAGGCATATAGTAGTCAAGATTCCAAAAATCCAACACAAGAATGAAAAATTAAAAGCAGTTAGAGAAAAGAAACAAATCACATACAAATGAAAAAGCCCATCAGAATCGCAGCAGACTTCTCAACAAAACCCTCAAGTCAAGGAGACCCTGGAGTAAAGTACTTCAAGCTCTGCAAGAAAGCAACCTCCAACCCAGATTGATGTATCCTGCAAAACTGTCTTTCAAAATCAATGGAGAAATAAGATAATTTCATGACAAAGAACACCTGAGGCACTTCCTGAATACAAAACCAGCACTCCAACATATTCTAAACAATATCCTAGGAAAAGACAATGAAGGTCACAACTCCATGAAGCCAAACAGAATGAATCCATCAGGCAAAGCAAGAAATTAAATGCAAAGGGGGAAAAAAATCCAACAGGAAAAGATCACAGCAAGGATAAGTCAATATATATATTAAAACCATCAATGTTAATGGAATCAATTCACCAATCAAAAGAAATAGAATGGCAGAATGGTCAAAAAGAAAGATCTAACCATATGCTGCATAAAAGAAACACACTTAATTTATAGACTGAAAGTCAAAGGCTGGAAAACAATACTCCATGTGATAGGAACCTGAAGGAAAGCAAGAGTAGCTATCCTATTTGCCAACAAAGTGGATTTCAAACCAAGACTAATTCAGAAGACAAAGAAGGTCACTACATCCTTCTAAAGGGAAAAACCCAAGAGATCATAATCAAAAATATATATGCATCAAATACTAACATAGCTAACTATATAAAACTAATATCAATGGACATTAAAAAATTGAATAAACAGTAATACAATTTTAGTGGGGGGCCTAAATACCCCACTGTCACAAATAGATAGATAAATTAGACAAAAAATAACAAAATACTAGAACTGAACCAAACACTTGGGCAAATGGACACAGAGTGTTCCTCCCCACAAAATCAAAACACATATTCCTCTAAGCTGCACACTCTGTTTTGTTCTCCAAAACAGAGCACATGCTAGCTCATAGAACTTGTTTAGATAACTACAAAGGAATTCAAGTAATCCCCTGTATATTATCAGATGATAGTGCAATAAAATTGGATATCAAAAGCAAAAGAAACCACAAGAACTTCATAAACACATGGAAATTGAACAACACCTTCCTGAACAACCAGAAGTTCACAGAGAAAATTAAAGAAGAAATTACACAGTTTCTATAATTAAATGACAATGCCAATATAACATATCAGAGTTTATGGAACACAATGAAAGCAGTCCTATGGGGCAAATTCATAGCAGTAAATACCCATATTAGGAAAACAGAGTGAGCTCAAGTAAATGACTTAGTGCTGAACCTCACACTTCTAGAAAAAGAAGAGCAAGACAAACTCAAAGCTTGTACAAAGGAGGAAATTATAAAGATCAGAGCAGAAATCAGTACAATGGAGACTAAGAGAATGATAAAAAAAATCAACAAATCAAAGAGTTGGTTCCTCAAAAGATAAACAAAATTGGCAAACCTTTAGCCAACCTTACCAAAATAGGAAAGAAAAGGCCAAATCCCAGCAATTAGAAATGAAAAGAGTGAAATTACAACAGATCCACCAGAAATCCTGAAGATCATCAATACCTACCGTGAGAACCTGTACTCCAATAGGATGAAAAACACAGAAGAAACAGACAGATTTCTAGATGCATATGAATTACCAAAATTGAATGAAGATCTAAAAATTCCAAACAACCCAATATCAATCAAAAAAATTGAAAATGTAACTAAAAACTTGCCAATTAAGAAAAGCCCAGGTCCTGATGGGTTCATTGCTGAATTCTACAAGAAATTTAAAGAAAAGCTAATGACACTACTGCTCAAACTTTAATGAAACTAAAAGGGAAGCAATACTTTCAAATTCATTCCTGGAAGCAAGCATCACCTTGATCCCCAAAGCAGAGAAAGACCCAACTAAAAAAGAGAATTACAGGCCAATCTCCCTAATGAACGTGAATGCAAAAAAAAAGCCTCAAAAAAAAACCTGGCAAACAAAATGCAGAAAATCATCAAGAAGATCACACACCCTGACCAATTGGGATTCATCCCAGGCATGCAGGGATGTCTCAACATATGTAAATCAATAAATGTAATACTCTATATTAATAGAGTCAAGGACAAAAACCATATGACCATCTTAATAGATGCAGAAAAAGCATTCAACAAAATCCAACACCGATTCATGATAAAAATGCTACAGAATATTGGAATAGATGGTCTTTATCTCAACCTGATAAAAGCCATTTATGAAAAACCAACAACCAACATTATACTAAATGGTCAGATACTGAAATCTTTTATGCTAAAATCAGGAACAAGATAAGGATATCCACTATCACCACTCCTCTTCAATATAGTTCTGGAAACATTAGCTATGGCAATTAAACAACAGAAAGAAATAAAAGGAATAAAGATAAGAAATGAAGAAATTAAATTGTTATTATTTGCAGATGACATGATACTCATACAGAAGACCTCAAAAACTCCAACAAAGTCTTCTAGACTTAATAACCAAATTCAGTAGAGTAGCTGGATACAAATCAACACTCAAAATCAATAATCTTCCTGTACCTACACAACAGACTTATTGAGAGAGGAACTGGGAAACAACTCCTATAACAATAGCTTCCAAGAAAATGAAATACCTAGGAATCAATCTAAGGAAGGAAGAAAAAGACCTCTAGTCTGAAAAATACAGCACTCTGAAAAAAGAGATTGAAGAAAATATCACAAAATGGAAGACATCCTTTGTTCTTGGGTAGGAAGAATAAATATAGTGAAAATGGCCACACTTCCAAAACAGCTATATAGATTCAATGTGGTCCTGATTGAAATTCCATCAACATATTTCACAGAACTAGAGAAAATAATCCACAAATTTATTTGGAACCAGAAGAGATCCAGAATAGCAAAATAAATTCTGGACAACAAAGACAAGGCATGGGGTATCACAGTCTCTATCTTGAAACAGCAATGCAAAACTACCATGATAAAAACATCATAGTACTGGCAAAGAAATAGATCCAAAGATCTCTGGAACAGATTAGAAGGTGCAGAAACAACTCCAGACATCTTCAGCCACCTCATCTTTGACAAAGGAGCCAACCATACTCACTGGAGGAAAAATAGCCTCTTTAATAAATGGTGCTGGAAAAATTGGGTTTCAACTTGCCAAAGATTAAAACTAGATCCATATCTCTCACCATGCACTAAACTAAAACTGAAATGAATCAAAGATATAAATATTAAAACAGCAACACTAAACCTTCTAGAAGATAGATTAGGTAGAACTCTTGAAGAGATTGGCATAGGAAAAGACTTTATGAACAAAACCTCAGTTCTATGGGAACTAGCACAAAGAATCAACAAGTGGGATCTCAGCTTTTTTTTTTTTTTGATTTTTTTCCCAATAACTTTATTGGTACATTTTAGGTATAAAATACAGTTACATTCATCTTTGGGATCTTGTACCATTACATGAGTATCTTGGTTCTTATTTTTTTCCCCTTCCCTTGCCCTCCCTTCATGCTAACCACCCTTCCCTATTTGCAAAGACCTTGTTTCCATTTTTTTTTCCTCTTCTCATATTTTTTCCTTTCCCTTTTTTCCCTTTCCCTACCCCTCCCAATTCCCCTGCTCTTTTAGACCTTTTCTTCCTGTTACACAATATCAGTTATACATTTTTAAAATTACAATATTAAGATCTAGGAGACATTACCACAGATTTTACAGAATTTAAAAGGATATAGAAAGCATATTACAAAAATCTGTTTTGAAATAAATTTGACAATTTCTAAGAAGTAACTTGGAAGACAAATTAATGAAACTAACTCTGGAGGAAATATAAAATTTGAATAGCACCTATTAAAGAAAGTATATTCCTAGCTTGAAAACCTACCTATATAAAAACAGCAGGCTCATAAACATTTTAACTGATAAATTATATCAAACATTTAAAGCAGAAAAAAGAAAGAACACTTCTCCCCTCATTTTAGGAAATCAACATTGTGTTAATCTTAAAACTGGATAAAGCTAATAGAAGAAAAAAGTATGAACATAGATAGAAATTTGTTTAACAAAACCAACTCTTAGAAGTCAGATCTGGCAGTATGTAGAAAGTGGTTTTATTATAGGGATGGCAGTGTTGGTTCAGCATTGGAAGATTCACTCCCAAAAGTAATCATTTTAACAGAGGAAAGGAGAAAGCCATATGATCCTGTCACTAGTTGGAGAAAGAGTATTTTACTAAATTCTACAGCTGTTCATGGTAAAAGCTATCAGGAGACTAGAAGTAGAACAGGACCTTCTCAACAGATCAAAGACATGTACTCCATACTTCCAACGAAATCTCCTTCTATGAATGGAGACGATACAATGCTTTCTCCCTAAAGTAGGGAACAAGGGCATATATGCCTACTCTTCATCTGTCCATTAGACTTTGAAACATGGGTCTAAACCAAAATAGTCTGGAAATAAAATGACACAACTAGGATAGGAATGGCATGGCAGAAGCAAAATCTTTATATGCAGATGAAATGATCATCTAGAGAGAAAATACTAAGAAATCTCTAGGAGCTCCTAGAACTTGTACTTGAATTTAGCAGGATTAGAGAACACAAGGTATATATAAAAATTCAGGTCTGTGTATACTTGCTATAAATGAAGAACTGGATATTGAAATTTAAAAGTTATGTAGGAGTACAAAGGACCCAGAAAAGCCAAAAACAAGAACAAAAACAGTGTTGGAAGATGTTTAGCACCCAATTTTAAGACTTCTTCTAAAGCTACAGTAATCAAGGCAGTGTTGGTGTAAGGAAAGACATATAGATCATTGGAATAAAACAGAGAATCTAGAAATAGAACCATACATATGTGGTCCACGGAGTTTTGAAAGATTATTTAACATTAGCATTTTACAGAATATAAACTCGAATCAAGAGCTGAGGAAGAGATAGTGTCTTCAGCAAACAGCACTAGAACACCTGGTATCCATATATAAAAAATTAACCTCAACCCTTTTTTTCATACATGAAAATAACTTGAAGGGATCTATGAACCTAAATAAGAAAGCCTAAAAGTATGAAACTTTAAGAAGAAATTATAAGGGAAAATGTTTATGAATTCAGGGTAGGCAAGAACTACCTAGGTTACAAAAAACATGGTGTTAAAAAGAAAAAAAAATTGATAAATGAGATTCTATCAAAATTTAGAACTTTAAATGACACCATTAAAACGAAAAGTAGCCCTTAAACATACCATATTTCCAATGCATATAAGCTATGACCAGAATATATAAAGAATTCTTAGAGCTCATTAATAGACAACCCAATTAAAATGTAGACATAAGAAGATGATAAATAGCCAGAATAGCACAAGGAAAGGTGTGCAATTCTAGAATCAGAAAAATACTGATCGGTACAATAATAAGGTTGAATTATACACTCATTAGGAAGATGAAGTTAAAAGTTTTAAAAGCCTTGTCATGACTTTTTCTTTTTGTTGGATTCTCCCCCTTTCCGTTTAATTTGTCACACCCAATGGATTCATTCTGCTGTGCTTCCTGGGGTTGTGATCCTCATTGCCTTTTCCTAGGGTATTGTCTAAAATTTTTTGGAGTGCTGGTTTGGTATTCATAAAGTTCCTGAGGTGCTCTTTATCATGAAAGTATCTTATTTCTCCATCAATTTTGAAAGATAGTTTTGCAGGGTACATCAATCTGGGTTGGAGGCTGTTTTCCTTTAGGGCTTGAAATACATCACTCCAAGCTCTTCTTGCCTTGAGGGCTTGCATTGAGAAGTCTGCTGTGATTCTAAATGGGCTTTCCTTTGTATGTGATTTGTTTCTTATCTCTCACTGATTGTAGAATTTAGTTCTTCTGTTGGATTTCTGGAATCCTAACTATTATATACCTATGTGTAGATTTTTTTTTTTGATTAAGGCTAGCTGGAGTCCTACATGCCTCACTTATCTTTATGTCAAGTTCTTTTCCCCTGCTTGGGAAGTTTTCTGCCATCACTTCTGTGAACAGTTTTTTTTATGTCATCTGCACTCTCTCCTCTTTCTTCATTGACTCCAATCAGTCTTATGTTATTCTTCTTTGCATCGTCTAGCAGCTGCTGGATTGATTTCTCATGTTCCCTTACAATTTTAAAGCAATTTTTCTTTTCCTCCTCACTAATTGCAATCTCATCTTCTATATCTGAAATTCTATCCTCACATTGGTTCATTCTACTGTGCAGACTTTTGATGGAGTTTTTAATCTCTTGGAAATATGTTTGTATCTGTTTTATGGATTCCATTTGTTTCCTATGTTGGGATTCCATCATGTTCCTCAGATCCTCTATTTTTTTTATCTGTGTCCTCTGTAGATTTATTAATCATGTCTGCACCATGAGCAAAATCTTTGCTGTCATCTGAGTAATTATTTCTGATTTCATTTTTCCCAGATCCTGTTTTGTTACCAGTTCAGAGAGTCCAGGTAGTTGAGTATCAGAGTGTTCCACCTCGTTTCCCTTTGGGGTTGCTGTAGGTGATCTGGAAGTCTGTTTTTGAGGCTTGTTTATGTGTCTTCTCATTTCCACGGTGAGGGGGGGCTGTGCTTCTGGTGCCCACGTGGCTCACCGTCTCTGCCCCAGGAGCTTGGGATGGCAGCAGGGGAGCTTCCTTCTGGGTGCTGGGACCAGCTCAGCTTCACTGCCCTAGGAGCCTGGGATGGAGGAGGGGAGCTCAGATCTCATCTTATTAAAAAGCTTCTCCACAGCAAGAGAAACCACCAACAGAATGAAGAGACAACCCACAATGGGGAAAAAAATTACAGGTTGTTCCTCAGACAGGAGACTACTATGTAGAATATATAAAGAACTTAAAAAAAAAGACCCCTCCAAATTTAAAGACCCAATCAAAAAATGGGCATCTGAAATGAACAGACATTTCTCAGATGAACAAGTAGAAGCAGCAAATAAACATATGAAAAAATGTTCAACATCACTCGTCATTAAAGATATGCAAATGAAAGCAATGCTGAGATTCCACCTCACTCCAGAAAGAATGGCTGCTATCAAGAAATCAACCAATGACAAATGCTGACAGGGCTGGGGGGAAAAAGAACCCTTCTTCACTGTTGGTGGGACTGCAGACTGTTACAACTACTGTGGAAATCAGTGTGGAAATTTCTCAAAAAACTAGGATTAGAGGTCCCATTTGGCCTAGCTATTCCCTGCTGGATATCTTCCAAAAAGAATTAAAGAATCATACCACAGTGATATATGTGCATCCATGTTTATAGTGGGACAGTTTGTAATAGCTAAATCTTGAAAACAGCCCAAATGCTGATCAACTGGTGACTGGATAAAGATACGTTGCTTTATTTTTTAATATGCAATATGGAGTACTACTCGGCCATAAAGAATGACAAACTAGACACATTTATTGCTAAATGGATGGATCTTGAGACCATACTCTTAAATGAAATAGATAAGATACACATGTATAAATACTAAATTGTTTCTCTGGTGTGAGAAACTGAAAATGTCAATGAGGACCAAAATGTATAATTAATATTGTAAAATAGGAAGAAAAGGTCCAAAGGGGAAAGGGTACTAGGGGGAGACATGGGGGAAAGGAAAGAAGGGAAAGAAAAAAACTAGAAAAAGGAAGAATGGAAACAAAGCTTTTGTATGTAAAGAGGGGTGGAAGGTTGGAAGGGAGGGAAGGGGAATGGGAAAAAACAATAACCAAGATATATCATGTACAGGTCCAAATTTGCAATGATGTATGCAATCATAATGTATTCCTAAAATGTACCAATAAACAATGAACAATACAAAAAGTATAATAGTGGTATTTTATCAAGAAATTTCTTCTAGCCAGGGCTCTGAAGATAAAAATCTCATTTAATTCCCATAAAAAGTGACTAAAATAAATACTGCTTTGTTCCCATGGCATGGACAGAAAAATAGGAGATTGATGAGGTGGAATTACTTGTCCAAGATCACACATTAGGTGAACTGAAAGTTACCATACAAACTGAAGCTTGATCCCCAAACTTGTGCTCTTTCCTTTTCTGTTTTGCTCCTAAAGCAAAGTGGTGAAATGGAAGAAGTTGAAAACCATGCACAAGTTATCGCTTTTTGGTAAGTTTTGGATGTAGGTGATTGAAAGGTACCTTACTAGTTCTAGACTTTATTGGTGTTCAAATGCCACTAAGGAAAGGAGTTAGCCCAAGTTTGGTGGTGATAAAGCCCTGGCAGAGATCTCAGGGAGGCCCTTGATGTGCTCAGTCTCAGTGGGGCAAAAATGGACAATGAGAAATTAATGTTGTACAAATCACATAGGCACAATTCCTTGAGGGACATGTAAATTGCCTGAAGGAGCACGCAGGGACAGAACGTGAATGGACTGTGAAAGTGACTATATTTCTTCTCAGTCTAGAAACACTATCAGAGTTTAACTTCATCTCCCATCAGAATCATGAAATTATCAAACCAATCTCAGTTTTCTTTAGTTTGATAGTTCCAGTATTAATGTAGTAAAATAACTTTAGAATCAGGTAAAAGGAAATCAATTAATTTAATTGCTTACTAATTAAATGAAGAAATCAACTCCATGTATTGTTAAAGTTTTAAAAATTTATCTTACATAATTTATAGTAGCATGAGTTCTACTGGGCTTAATGATTTGAACAGTCAAATTTGATTTGGAAATGTCATTAGTTCTTTGGATCCTTCTCGTTAGGGAAACAAAGAACAACAATCACCCCCCCCCCCCACAAATACATAAATCACTGAATCCTAAACCAGGAGAATGGGAAGCAGAATGACAAGTGGACAAATAAAAATATTTCTATTTTACTGCATAGGCTAGTTCTAGGAAATTTACATGAAATGAATCTATTCCTGATAAGAATGGATCTATTAGTTTACTATTGCTATTGTAACAGATTACCACAAATTTAATGGTTTCAAATGTTGTTTTTCTTCTAGTTCACTACATCAGATGTTTCACTGGGCTAAACATCAAGGTGTCAGCTGAAGAGGCTCTCCATGCTTTGTGGCCTGTTGTCCCAATCTACAATGTGAAAGCCAGCACAATAGCCACTGCAAATCTCTTTGCCTTTCACTTGCCTTCTACTTACCTTTTTTCACTTAGAGCCCTGATGCAACTAGGCTTTATCACAAAGACAGACTCCTTGTGATTCATCTCTGTATTCAACTTCGTCCCACCTCCCCTGTCACCAAGTCTTAGTAGCCACAGGTCTTGCTTTAGATCAGTGTGTTCTCATTTATATAGCTTACAATATTATTATACTCAGTGATCACCTAAGAGGCTTTATTTATCCACAAGGAAATACAAAAGTTACCTTATTGTCTTCCAGTAGTGCTGTTGGATCCTTTTTCTTCATGGTGGTGTGTGTCACAACTAGTGCTATACAGCCCATCCTCTTCATGCTATTCAGACTTACCTAGGTAAATCCTATTTCTCTGCTTCCATTTCACCATGAGAACAAATGCTTGCAATATGTGTGTACATAGAGATGCACATAATGTCTGGATGAACAGATGCTCACAATATCTAGGTATATGTACAGACACACATGTGTAACTCTATACAATTTGTAAATAAATATTTTGCACAAACTCACTTAAGAATAGTATCCAGTACTTGTGATGTGTATTCAGAAAGTTTTGAAGATGAATCATGTGGAAACAGTTATGATGGAATTATGTAGGGAGTTTCTGCAAGGATTTTGGTAGACAGAGACTGTTCTCTATGAATAAATACCAAATCTTGGTCTCTGGAACCCAGACAAGATTCATTGACAGCAGGTAAATCTCACAAAATCTTAGGAATGTTTAATCACCAGTGAGTCAGCTCAGAGACACACTGCAGTCTTATATTAAAATGGATCACTAGTGGTGAATTAATGGTAGACACTGGCTTTTTTTTTTAACCAAGTATTTTATCACTTAATATAAGCCATACTGTGAAATAAATAAGCCTAGATAAGCATTATATTCAGACTCAATAAATGGTAATTTTTCCTGTTGAAGTTTGGTAAATAATTTAATAAATCTCCTACCAGAATCCTGTGGAATTTCAAATAAATCAGTGGATTTTTAGTTTAGTTGTTTAGTACTTGTAATGAATCCTTAATGTCTAACAGCATCTACTGTTTACATTTGCCTGGGGTCTCTCAAATGCTATGAGATGAAGTGATTTTTCTGTTCCTTGGTGTATGGCTATCATAGAATTAAAGTGTTTCATGAATTTCATATTTGAGTGAATGACTTCAATTCTTCAGTCTCTTGTGGGAAGGAGAAATAGGCGGAGCTGCATTTAATGGTATACTGTCTTGTCTAGATTGAATTTGTTATGAATTGCATGGTTCTCAATTGCACTCTCATGTGTCCTTAAAACAAACCACAAATTCTATGGGACACATATTTTGTTCTTTGCTGAACACCGAGAATGTATAAATGATGATTTAGGGGCCATGAAGCTCAAGTTGGTGTATGCCTACAAATAGTATGTAAATTTTCTTTAGAAACATAAAAGAAGCCTTGTTTTGAATATCCTTAAAAGTTTAATAAAAGTTCCTTTCATAGCATTATAGAAATGTTGCTCCACAGAAAAATAAATATGTATCCATTAGCTTTGCTAAAATGTACCCAGATTTCCAATTATAAAATTCTTTCCTCCAATGATTTCCTCCTTTTAGAATCACTTAAAACAAGTGCTAAGAATTATATTGTTATTTAAATGGGAACATTCATGTATATAGAATGAATTTCTGTCTAAATTTAGGAGATTGCAAAACTTAAATGTGATTCTATCTGGAAAATTTCAAAAATTCATCAAAAGGAATCAAATCAGCACAGAGAAGAGAGTTAGCTGGCTGGGCTCTGTGGACCCATTGGTCACTCACTCAAGTGACTAAGTTCACAGGACTGGGCCCTCTTGGGGCTGGACTGTGTTCCAGGCTATAAGGATACAAAACTGGACATGTTCCATAGTATCTCTGGCACAACAGTGTTTACCTTTTTCTGTTGGAGTAACAGATAAAAGTCATCAACCAATTGATATGCAATATACTGAGATCTAGTTAGTTATAAGTGCTATGAGGAAAAATAAAATAAGGTCAAGGTGAAAAGGATAGAATTGCTCTGAGTTTAATTTTTCTGACAAGGAGCTTTTACTTATGATTTCAATTTGCATTGGAATTTGAAGCAGTTTATAAAAATACGTAAGACCCAGAAGAATAAGATAAATATTTGAGAGAGTTGAGCATGAGGTTAGAAAAACCATTACATCTCAGGATAAAATTAGATCAGCAAATTACATGGCCTGGAACAGTTGCTAGATGCCACTCTTGTTACTAAATCTCCTGCCATTCAAAGTAAAAATGAATATCCAAGTGTTTCCTCGGAATGGCTTTATGTAGCTTGGCACAGTGGTGCCTGCCTATAATCCCAGCTACCCAGGAAGCTGAGGAAGGAGGATTACAAATTCAACTCCAGCCTGGATAACTTAGGGAAATCCTCTCTCATAATGAAAAGGGAAAAGCGGTGGGAATATAGCTCAGTGGTATAGTGCTCCTTGGTAGTACTAAAAACAAGTGCTATGTCTAAAACATGGACGCTGTCCAAGTGTTTGTGAGAAGAACATTCTATATAGAGACTGATGGAGCTTTGTGAGAAGAACATTCTATATAGAGACTGATGGAGCTTAAGGTATGACAGAATGAATGACTTTGTGGTACTGTGCAATGAAGGCTAGTAGTTCAACACTCAAGAGCAAATCAACCAAAGTAATGAAAGATCAAACCATCTGTGAAAGATTGTTTGCTTTCTCTTATAATACTTTTGTGTGTATATGCTATGGGCAATGTCCCAGATCTTTGAGAATTTGATGAAAGATATGAACCTCATCCCCAGAAAAATGTGCATATATACATATGCTCACAGTTTGACATAAAATATCAGGATTGTCACAGAGGTTTTGAGGACCCAGCAGAAATCTTAAGATATCCATTGTCCATTTACCCCTCATTATTTTACCATGAAAAATGGAGAAACTCGATGTTCTGCACATAATCCTCCACAAATATTTACACATCTTCTTAACCATCTTCTATTTAAATTACTGAGCAGCTAAGAATTCACTGCTGTAAGCTCTGATTTAAAGAAAAAAAACTCATTTGCAAATATTTTTTGGACAGTTAGAACCATATGATTTGAAAATTAAAACCATCTCAGAAAAATAAGAAAGAAGCAAAACACTGGACTCTCTGACAGTATGTTAATAGGTTGTACAAACCAAACTCATATTGCACCTAAACCCATTTATGCCTACAAATTCGAGGTGTGTACTTTTTCTTTTCTATTTTATCACTTTAACATTTTTAAGCAACATACAAATAATTTCTGTGACAGTGTGCATATCTGCTTCTCAGTATGATTTCATATTTTAAAAAATTGAATTAGCTAGTTAACTAATAGAATAGAATTGACAAGTTTAACAAAGTCTTTCTTGTTGAGATGTAATTGAAACTCAAATCACAAGGAGATGTATAAAGAACAGTGAAGAAAATGGTAGCAATCTAGGTGGATGAAAGTCTTAATTACCAGGTAGCAAAGGTTTTTATTTTTAACAGTTTGGTTTGGTATCATTAACAGGATTTCAAATTGTTTCACCTACTGGGACTCCTTTGACCATGCCCGCGTTTACCCACTCAACCAACCTGCCTAAATAAAATTACATGAATCAAAGTAAAAATATGCACTGTGACATGATATAACTTTGCTCATTATTTTTTCAGCAGTTCCTTTTCCATTCTCTACCTGATTTTCCCTTCTTTTCCCCTTAGTATTCAGAGTCTTTATATATAGGAAACCTAGAGGGCAGAGGGTGGGGGTGTCATTAGTTCCCTGAAAGAGAAGGAAGATCTCTGCAGGAGGCCTGCAAGTCTTTGGTTCTCTAGCAATGGTTTTTGAGGTCATGAATTGCAAGCACCTGCTTCTGTGAGAAACCTCCACAATGGTGACACTCAGTAGGAGAGAAAAATTCTGTTTTAGAAAATAATTCCCTTTAATGTGAATTTCTCTTCAGGTATACATGAATAAACACTTGTTTTATAGGTCTGGATCTTATAATACACAGTAGGCAGGCTTCTTCAAAGTTCAGTACCCATGAGATGTTTCTAACAAGAGTCCTGTTTACCCAGAGAATTTGATTAGATTTTCAGAAAAATTCATTTGTTACTTTCTAGTGTGCTGATTGTTGCTGAAGAGAATAAGAAAATCATAAGCCAGTATTTTGTAAAATACATTTAGTGTAAAATATTTTTGAATAGTATGGTGTTATATCCAAAGAGTTCTTCAATTGACAGTACTAATGAGACAACTATGGATGAATTTTAACTGAGAAAGCAAATTTTTTGTCTGTAACCTCTCTAATCCTGAAATAGTACACTTGTTCTTCTACTTATTCCCCTGAGGCTTCTCTTCTGTTGGCATTATATATGTTCAATAAATGAATGATAGAATTGATGGAGGAAAGCAAAGCAAGATTATAAACCATAATTGAATAAGTATATAATTACAGCACATAGCTCAGAAATACTCACTAGGGGTGCCCATGTGCAAAGGAGCTTGCTGCAAATCAGTGTTTAATACTCAAGTTACCTATGACTTTTGGTTTGGGCATCTATTTGAAGAACAGTTAGTGTTTGTTCCTTTTGTATAATAAAGTTTTGAAACTTAATCTTCTTAATTACTAGTTTTCTTACGAAAAATGAAGAATAAAGAGCAAAATAAATGATAGATTGTAGGAAATGCGGAGATAATTTTCAAATGAGAAAATGAACAAGAGATGAAGGCAGGCATAAAGGAGGGAAAGGAAAAATGATGAAGAAAAAAGAATTGAAGAAAAAAATGGAAATAGAGCTTTTCCAAATAGGAAGAGGAATAAGAGTTGGAGGGATCAGGGAGGGGAGAGGAAGGGGACAAAAAAAAAAGAATTAAGATGTGTTATGCACATGTACAAATTTCCCCATGACAAATGTAATAATTATATATTGCAAACATGTACTATTAAAAATAATAAAGAATAATAATATTGAAAAATTAAAAAATTGCATCTGTGACATGAGTGGTTGTAGGAATGAACAGACACATGCAAAACAAAGAACGGTACTACACAGTCAAGATGCAACAGTGCTGGCCATGATGACATTGTGATGATAGCTTTTCTCTCTCATTTGGAAAATTCATAGATTCTTTCTACTTCAGTTCTAGTTGTTCTGAAGGGTGACATCTTATCTCTGACAGACTCTAATTTTGCACACGTAACTTTGGAGATTTTTATAGATATGCATGGAGTTTTTTATGTTTTTGTTTTGGTTTGGTTTGGCTTTGGTGTTCTGCTGGTAATTGCAGATGTAGATGTAGTGGATTGTTCCTGTAACACTGGCAGTATCCACCTCCAATGGCCCCAGCATCTCTCCGCTTTTGCTTCCAGATTTCTTCTAGAGTCATAAACAGTTTTCATATGCAAGAGAGATGATACCCATGGCAAATCTCAACCACTGCCAGATGAGAATCTACTGATACATGTCTCAATTTCTCTGGCTTTTAGAGGGACTCTTCTGAAGCTATTCCACATGGCTGTCAGAGGATGCAAGTGGGAATGAGCTGAGTTGCTTCCAGTCATCACCAGTTCAATAATGTAGCTTTATTGGCATTTTCCTTCCCTCTTTCCTGCTTCTCAGAAGATCCCTCAAATAAATTACACAAGGATTTTTCCTCCTCTGGCTTGTTGGTAGAAAATCCAATGTGAGATGCAGAACATACCTTAAAAGTTTTGCTCAGACCATCCCCAAATTGCTGACAATTCATCCCAATTTCTGTGTGTGTGTGGATTAGTATCAAGAAGATAAACTGATAGAAGCTTAAATTTATTTATATAGAAAATCCATAAACCTAAGTTCAGATTGCAGCTGGCTAAGGCTCCTTCGAGAGATGGGTTTGTCTTGTCCTGTTAGTATTCTTATAGTGTTTGCCTGTCTACCTCTTTTGAGCTATTATGAATGTTTTACTGAAATTTCTCTTTTTAGGCACATGCATGAGTTTAGTACTTATTTTTTAGAGATAGGAATTCATTGCTGTTAACCTGCTTCCCTCATTTACACTACTAGTATAGCCTCTACAGGATTTGAATTAGGGTTCTCAGTTTAAAATCACAGAGGATGTAAAATAAAATAACTCCTCTCCTTTAAAGGTAAAAAGGGGGGCTAAGGTGTACATCAGTGGTAGGACATGTACTTAGCATGTTCAAAGCTCAGTTCCAAAAATCTAGCACACAAGGATACAACTTAAATAGGCTAATTCTAGAGCTTATAGAAGCCTTGATTAGCTTTAATTGACTAATATGGAAAACTAGGAACAGAGAAGTTAATTTTTGCTCACATTCACACAGTTAATGATGTAGTATGTTAGTACTTCAGTGGTCTAAGTAAGAGTTTGAAGATTTCTCTCCACCTTTTTTATCCTTTGGAAAATAGTCACAGGACTGTATCTTTCTCCAAGATTTGGGTTAAACGGAACATACTTCTTTGAAACCAAGGTATTCCTAAAACCCAAAACATAAAATTCACAATGTTTTTCAAACAGTCACAAAATAAAAGCATTATATTTTTGGAATGGTCTGTGTACAAGTCATGAGCATGCTGTCAAGATGATGACAGATCAATAGGAAGGTAACAGCACCCACAGAGTGACAAGAGAACATGTTAATAGATAGCAAATGCTTTAGAGGTTGAACATATTGTTCTCTTCCAAATAGTACTTTTTCAATCATTTTGATTGTAGTGTTTTACTTTATTCTTCTATTTGGAAATTTCTTTTACTATAAGATCTAGGCTGTATAGAAAATGAAACATATATTTTTCCCATTTCAGAACCCTCTTAAATGTCACTTTGAGAATGGTCTGAGAATTTTAACACATTGTGCAATCTAGAGTCCTCATTAGCTAATGAACAAAAACTCTAAGATTCATAGGAGTATTAGTTGGTGTTAGGGTGAAATGAAAGTATAAGAGTAGGGGAAAGGAAAGAAGGGAAAAGAAAAAATGAGAAAAGGAAAAAATGGAAACAAAGTCTTTGTAAATAGGGAAGGGAGGAGGAGTTGAAGGGAGGGCAGGGCAATGGGGAAAAAATAAAGAATCAAGATACATGATGTAAAGGTACAAGATCCCAATGATGAAAGTAACTGTATTGTATACCTAAAATGTACCAATAAACTTAATGGAAAAAAAGAAAGCACCCTTTTCTCCTACAGCTATTCAGGAAATCATCTCCAAGGGATGGCCCAGTGATTCATTAAAAATTCCAAGACGTAACATGTGCTTGATTGCTGAATTGGTGAGTGGAAGGAGAACTGGTGCCACTTAGAAGCCAGAACTCACATTAAGTAAGTGCTGTTCTCTAAGAATGCTAAGCTTTCAAGGTACCAAGTAGATCAAATCTCTTCTTTAGAGACTTGTTTTCTGTGAACTAACCCAACTTCTCCTCCTCCCTCTCCAAGAAATCCTGGCTCATATGCTGCACATACAAGCTCACCTCTACTTTTAAATAGTTGCCCCACACTGTGCCCTTTTTACCATAATATCCTCATGCCTGGACTCTTTGTTTCCAACCTTCACCCCTACAGTCTATTCTCTACATAACAGGCCCAATGCCCTACTGAAATAAAAATGAGCTTACATTCTTCCCCTGTTCTAACCCTCTAAAAGCCTTTAGCCAATTTGAAAAAGACAGTCACTATAAAGCCTTACAACAATCGTTCTCAACATGTTTTCCCTGGATCGGCAATAGCAGTATGAGTACATTCACAGTCCCTGGCCCTAGATTGACTAAATCAACCGGAGATGCTGAGAGTCAGCCTGGAAGTCTCAGTGTTAACAAGTCCCCTAGGTCATTATGATGCCTTGCCAGTTTGAGCACTCTTGTTTTACAGAAACCCATGGTATTTTACCTTGTTCACCCTTTCACTTTATCAACTGCTGTTTCACTTTATCCCAGCGAGTCTGGCTTCTGTGTTAAGTTAATTTCTACTTTAGGACCTTATTGCTATTCTTATTGACACTTATTGACACTGTTACTTCCCAGATAACCACTTGTGGCTTCATCGCCAAATTGAGATCCTTTCTCTGACACTGTGCCTACAGTTGAGGACTCCTTGCCCACTATACTCATTTTGTATGGTTGCTATTTCAAAGGACCATAAACTGGATCACTTAAAACAACACACATTTCCATTGTTCTGGAGACTAGAAGTCTCAAATCAAGGTGCAGCAGAGGTTACTTTCCTTCCAAGATGCTAGGTAGAATCCTTCCTTACCTCTTCCTAGCTTTTAGTAGTGGCCAGAAATCTGTGGTTTCTTTTTGCTAATAGTGATATTACTCCAGACTCCACCTCTATCATCACCTGGTGTTTTCCCCATTTGCCTTCACTCTCAGAAGGACACTACACTGAATCCAGAGCCCACCCTACTCTAGAATTATTTCATCTTAACTGAGTGCATCGGCAACAGCAAGATCCCAATTTGAAGTGCTGAGAAATAGAACTACACCATACCTTTTGGAGGAGGGCACAATTCAACCTGTAATATCCACTCTATTTAAAATTGGACCCTGACTTTCTCATTGCCTACCCCACTTTTGTGCTACCTCCTAGCACACCTGATGTTTTACTGATCTATTTCATTTGCCATTTGACTCTCTCCACTGGAATTTGAGTTAGAAAAAAAGCACAAAATCTTGTCCATTTTCTTTTCATCCTTACTATATTCTCAGCTTTTACAGCATCCCTGGCACACAATAGTGGTTTCATAAATACTTGTTGAATGAATGAAAATGCTAGACCATTAACAACATCATTTTCTTGGTAAGAAGTCAGGTCATTTATTTTAAATTTAAAGCACAAAAGTAATCCCTATTTTTTAAATGTCCTACAGAATAGCTACATACAGAACTAAAGTACCACATAAGGAGAGTTAAATTCATTCTGAAATTATTGGCAGGGATCTAGATGGTCAGGGCTCTCTACCAGGGAAAGACTCTAGGGAAACCTTTGGAGCTGGGGATATTGCTGTGTTAACTGGTAGCGAGGATCCAGAAAAGGATCTATATCAGAAGTATACTTAGGCAAAGCAAGACACAAAGTAAGATGAGATCGCTTGTCTTTGGATTATGATACCACTGATCATTCACTCTTTTATTCATTCAACAAATACATGAATATCTAAGCATAAAGCTCTGAGCTCCAAGCTTGGGATGTAGGAGAAAGCCTCTGCACTTCTGAGATTTGCTCTGTAAAGAGGTTGAGTATGGGAAAGTGCATAGTTGCACCACATCCACCCTTGTCATGAGGCAGGGGCCACTAGAATTGGCTTTGTATAAATCGCAAAGAAAGCCAATGTCCTTTCACCTCAGCTAGGCACAAAATAATACAGGTGATTAGTGGCCAAGTGGAAATTCATCAAAATGAAATTTCAAAGACAAAAAGCTACCATCGCTTAGGTTTTGTCACTAAAGCTAGTGTTTAAACATCACCCTGAGTAATGGAATTCAATGAAGGAACTGCTTAGCAAAGTAGGTTAGATTGTGAGACTTCACCTCATATTTGTGCTTTGCAGTTTATGAGTCATGATTTTGGGAAAGCTATCAAACTCAAGAGTATTTTCTCATGTATGAAATAGCATTCATCTTTTGGTATTGTGTGACTAACACAAATAAGCAATCCAGCGTTTAGCACAGTGGGAGGACTACTGTGCACACTCAAAAAGTCTATTAAAAGAAACAAAAATCCAGATGTGGTATATTTGAGAGTTTGGCAGATCTTTGCTTCTCTTTTGTGGCATCATGGGTTTAAAAAGATGGAACCACAAAAATAGTATGAATCAGAGTTCTGAAAATGTGAACTCCTACACATAACAAGAGGTGGACAATTGTGTCAGGAATGCCGCAGAAAACTTCTCATGTATTTATTTTTAGGAGCTCATCTTAAGTTTTAGCAGTTATGAATCTGGGATGGCAAATTTAAGGTAAGTTTCACAAAACACTTTAGGATAGTGAGCCATAATAATAAAGCATGAAGTTTCATTCCAGTGTTAAAAACCAGCAGAATGGCCGTTCTCTTTCACAGCATGCTTAACCATGTTGCTTATAAAAGACAGCAGTGGCTTGAAACTGAACAGCAAACTGTGTTCTCACCATCTGTCTCAGAAGAAGTATGATATAGGAGTGGCTGTTACTCAGGCTGCTTGGGAAAGAAAACCATTTATAAGCTTTTCCACCCCTGGTTGAACACTCTGTACTGAGTTGGACCAAAACTATTAAAAATACTTCCTAAAATTATTTCCAGGGCTAGCTTTTCAATAAGAAGACTTCAACCATCAAATTTAAGCTGTTTGCTGGTGATTCAAGTTGCTTTATTAGACTAGATTAATTAAAATGATGAAGATAGGAAACCAGCTTCCATCTCCCCTGTCCTTTGAATTTCCCCTCACTGATCATCAAAATTTGGACAGTGGGTGGCTACTCAAATGATCAGTAAATAGCAACCGTGGTCTTTGCTAACCTGGTCAATTAAAAAGCCACACCTCTAGCAACAATCAGGATTTAAGCTGTGAGAATAATTACATGAACTTGAAAATTCTAAGACAAACCAACAAAGTATCCATTTTAGCACAAAGATGTCCTTGTATTTTAGAGACCAAGGCAGAGAAAAATGAAAAGTCTCCATACCCTTTGCTAGCCTCGCCAGCAGGCTGTCAAGATGTCAGTTTGCCGGCCCACTTCTGACTACACATAAAGATCTTTTCTTACAGGTAAAGTATTTGATATGCATTTTTCCATTCTGGCAACAACAGTGGTGGCCTTTTCAGGTCAGATATATAGGTCTACATTATGGATGGCACACAGTGCCTGCTTTTAGAAACCGATTGCTGCTCTGTCCTTGCTTACCCTAGAGCAGGGAAGATGTTCTGTCCAAACGGGCATCTCTCTGCTCAGTGACCTTTGCTCAACATTGCTGTGGTTATAACTTCACAACATGTCTACATCCTTGGACGAAACTAGGTTTAGCATCTATTCAGTAATTCTTCCAGCCATGGATTTTTAAATTTAAATCAATACAGAAGAACTCTGCTTTGGTGCCAGTACTAGTGGAACTATTTCACAAGGAGAATAATTTGACTTAGAATTCTTCTACCTTCTTGTAACAGTGTGCCGTATTTTAACGGAGTTCCCATGTATTATGCAAATGAATGCTTTACAGACTTTTCACAGATGGTAGTTGGAAGTGCCTATTGGATGATCACTCCTTGCCTCCTTCTCAAAAATGAGGAGCTTGATTTGCCTACCCATAATACCTAAATTGAGGAGCATAAGCCTTAGAATTAAGAAAGTCTTTTAAAGGATTACACTGCAGGAGCAGAAAGGAAGAAGGGAGCCACTGTGGTCTGGATGTGTCCTTCAAATTTGTGGTGTTTGAAGCATGATTCCCAGTGAGGCCTAATCAGAAGTGATTTGGCCAGGAGTATGCAGCCCTCCTGAACAGATTAATCCCATTATCACAGGAGGTATTAGATTTTGCAAGTGTGGTTGTTATAAAATTGAGTCCACCGTTGTGCTTTCTCTTTTGCACTCACTCATTGCCCTTTCCCCTGCCACCATGTTAGGATGGCATGAAGACGCTCACCAGATGTTACCTCCATGACTACTCAGCTGGTCAGTATGAACTGAAGCATTTATTTTCTGAGCTAACTACCCAGTCTGTAGTATTTTGTTATAGCCACAGAACACAGACTTACCCTTTAGAGATGACAATGGGTGATCAAAAAATACAGTGAATATTTAGGGTTTTTTTTTTGTTTGTTTGTTTTTTGTTTTTTTTTTAAATTTATTATAGTAAAAGACATTCTGATTAATCCCTCTGAAGATACTTCCCCTCCCTTGGAACACACTTCCTTGTTGCTCTTGCCACTTTCTGAAGCAGTTCTGGAAGTTTTCTTGTATGTCTTTATGAGGTGTGATAAAAAATACAGTGGATGCTGCTGCCAAATACAATCCAATGGAAAGGCAGGCTTATGAAAACATTATAGTGTGTCCTCATCCATCTTAGTCACTGGATCCGGAACTGTGTGACTTCTGGCTCTTTTCCTAAGGAAAAACGACCATGAGAGATAAATGTTTTGAATCAATTCAGTATATCAAGTCAGCCAGGACAGTGCAACTAAAGACACCGAAGAAGACTTTCAGAACTGCTTCCAAAATTGGCAAGGTCAATGCCATCAAGTATGTTCAAAGCAGTGGGGCTTATTTTTAGAGGGAATTAATGGCAATGCATCTTTTACTATGATATTTTTTTAAAAAGGTAAAAATTCACCTTTTTTTTAGATCATACCTTGCAAGCCTGTATGGAATGCCTAGCAGAAAAGGTCTTCCTGAAAAGGAGCAAGCTAAAGTGGACTTACTAAGGCTGAATAACCTCTGCTAGGACACTTGCTATGGCTGCAGAGAAAGGCCGAGGCAACGGATGGACACGGGTATGAATGGCCAAAGGCTTTTGCCATGGAGATGATCAGGCCCTGAGCAGACAGCAAGCAATATTGTCAATGTCTTGAGATCAGCAAAGCAGCACAGGTCTTGGGGCAGAAGGTCTGCAGCTTGAAGACTAAGACAGCCCTACACACAAGTGAGGTCACAATGGACCGCACTTGCTAGCTGTGGAAGAAATTCCACGAGGACAGGACATGACTGGGCACTGTGTGATGGCTGAGCACCAGGGGAGTCAGACCCTCCCAGAGACCGATCGAGCCTTTCTAGACCTCGTGGAAGGATCAGGACCCCACTGGTCTTGCCAGGTCAGGAGCTCTAGTGTGGCTCAGGTGGGCCCACACCCTCAGGCTGAGGTGGGCACGGGTCCGGCTGGGAAGCTGTCGGCGCCTTGTTGAGAGCGTCGGACACAGGCAGCCCCACTCCTGCACCCTCACACCCTACTGTTTTTGACCACACACCTTGGACAGGGGCCTAGACCCATCCAGGACTCACAGGGGGCTGCCCCACCGCATCTCCAGAACCTCCCCAAGAGCCAAGGTTGGACCTGCCCCCGAGAGGTGTCACTCATGTGCCGTGCATGTGTCAAGGGCAGGACCTCGAGGGGAGTGACTTGGTCACCGAGACACGATACCGGACACACACAAGTTAAACGAGGAGAGGTTTATCTCAGCTTGCACTTTGTAGAGGTTTCAGTCCCTAGTCAGCAGCTCGAAGGCAGCGCGGCATGGCAGAGGGGCCTGGCAGACAGAAAGCAGAGTCCAGGAAGCAGAGGCAGCGAGATGAAGACTTCCAGGCCCTGAACCAGGCGATTTCTCTCAGCCCAGATCCCACCTCCTGACAACCCAGGTGTACCTTGCCCATGAGGCAGTCACCTCCCAGAGGCGGCTTGGGAGTGTGTGAGGCTCTGCGGACAGGTGTAGGAACATCGCAGCTTATTTTGGGAGAACACCTCCACCTTCAACCCAAGACCTCCAATGTGTACTTTTGGGAGTGGATTTTGTTTGGATTAAACCCAATAAGGAGAGTCATTTCCATGGTTATACAGGTAGGTTATGAATAAATCATTTACACAAACCCAATCAAAAAAAAAAAAAAGAAAGAAAAAAGAAAAGGTCTTCCTATGTGGTACCTGAATGAAAATTTCAAGTCCCCACAACTTAATCTACTATTACTATTTACTCCATATAAACTGCAGTGGTGGGAGGCAAATGGAAGAAGGGGAAGGTAAACATGCTTGAGAGATTTGTGTCTATTTCCTATGGAGTTGAATACTCCTCATTAGCAAAATTGTAGGTCAAATTCTCCTATCTCAGGCTTTTTTAGATCCTCCCAGATCAACTTTGGGCACCCTTCACCTCTACCTTACTCTTCATGTTTTCTAGACATAATTTCCTATTGCAGGGACCATTTATATCCTCTTGTGCCAGCAGCTCATAGCTATCTGACCTCTATTTTCTGAAAGTGGAGCCTTTCCCCCATTTGCATTTATTACTTCTATTTCTAAATCCAGCCACCATTAGCCGCTCCATGGAGTTGATCTTATTTGTTTAGTGAGTTCCCTCCCTTTTTTTCAGTGAGTTCAATTTAACAGAAAGCTCTCCAGTTATCCTAACCCAGGTAAAAAAGGGATTGTTGATAGGACACAAAGAAATTTCATAGGAATAGTGGCTGGAAATCCTGTAGTGCCGTGGAAGAGGAAACTGGAAAGCACATCTGGTTTCAGACCTTGTTATGGCTTGTGTTTAGATGTCCCCCTAAAGCCTCATGCAGATGAGGTGGGGCTTTCTTTTTCAGAGGTGGCTAAATCTGGAATGTGTGATGCTGGGATTAAGGCCATGTGATTACTAAACCACTACACATGAGTGATTGGTTTGGCACTGCCTTAATCCCAGTAGTCTGGATGAGATAAAAGGGCAGAAAAATGCTGTAAGGTCCCTTGTTGCTTTTGCTACCAGATGGGTGCCATGAACTGTTTCTCCTCTGTGATGAACTTCTGCCATGTGCCACTCTGCTTTGGAGCCAGCTGATTATGGACTGAACCTTATACAAACCGTGAGTTAAATAAACCTTTCCCCCTTTAACTTTGGGTGTTGGGTATTTTGTCTCAGCAGTGAGAGAACAGTAACTAACACAGACCTCCTTGGGAGACTCAATAGACTCAGAGTCCACAGACTCTGCTAATGCTTTCTCTTCATTACGCTGTAGCAGCCTTTTATGTGTCCTTAGTTTTTTGGCCCTGTTACTAACCTAACCAATATTTCCCAAATCCAGATTCATTGGAAACGTACCTGTTGGCCTGCCTGCCTCATCTTTCCCCAGCATTTTCTAGGTCAGTGGACAGCTCATGTTGGACCTTCTTTGAGTGAGGTGTATTCTGGTCTAATCAAATGCAGTTTGACTGTGTTCAGAGGAAAGTATGGTGGAAGAATTAGGCATGTTTGGAGTATCAGTGACAGTTTGAGAAGGAAAGACAAGTGTATCCTTTAAGATAAGGCAATCACATTTGTCCTCAGGGAACTTTCTGGAATAGCTAATGTGGTATTTCAGGAAAAGTAACTTTCAGAAGGGGCCAACCATGAGTAGGGTGGTTTTGACTTATCTTCAAATCATATGAAATAAGCATTTCTTATTTTGTCCAGGGTCTATTCCTGACAGCAACTGGAAAATAGACTTACAGATGACTTGTGTGTGGGGTATGTGTATGTTTGTGTATGCACATACCAGGGAGAAAACAGAGCATACAAATGGGGAAGTGTGTGCACATGAAGAGGGAACAGGAGAGGAAGTGGCATAAATTTGCAGTACTACAGGAGGCCTTAGAGATCCTCCAGCCTAACCCATACATTTCACAGATGACGAAATCCAGTTTCATGAAACTTATGTGGCTAGCTTAAGGGCACACAGCTATTAAGTGGTAGAACAGAGACTTAAATCCCAATCCAATGAGCTTTGTAACTCAGCTCAAATATAGTTTTGTCTCTAGAAAGAAAAGTCTTTATTAATTGAAACAGGCCCACATATATATTATATTTTGTCATTGCATGGTCAGCTTATTACTTTTAGGCTGCAGTTCGAAGGTCATCATCCTTTGCAAAGGGCTCTTTAACTACTATCTTAAGTCAATCCCACTCCTTGCCCCCTAGGTTTTCAATGAAATCATTTCATAGGTTTATATCATTTATTCCTATCTTTAATCACTTTGTTCATTTACTTCCTCATCTTCCTCCTCCACCAAAATACGCACTTCTGTAAAGGTAAACATTATTTCTTTTCTTCATGCATGCATCTTCAGCTCCTTTAATCCTGCCCATGATGTAGTACTCACATAGAATAGTCATGTCAGTGTGTACTTAATAAATTAATACACATATTAATACATTAATAAATACAAATAATAAAGTAATATATTTTGAGAAAGTAAACTCGTTTGGGCACATATACTTCCTAATTATTAAACACATACAAAATTTAATATCTGTATGTTATTGCCATTCTCTAAAGAATCTCACCAATTTTGTATACTGTGTCATAATTTCAAGCTAAAAGAAGATCTGGAATTCAATGCAAATGGAGCCAGCGACATCTGATTCAGATGTGATTTTACCTGTGTGGGTGTATTCCACATAAACTGTGAGTGTGTTCATGACAGAGTAACTTGGGCTGGAGATTCTGCATTGCAAATATCTTCTTTGTTTGTGGATGTCCCTGTGCCTCTTTGAGGCACCCTTCATTCTTATTTCTGGCTCCTTGCAGTCCACAGCTGCTTTCTGTTAGTGCTCCTAGCAGGTTACTGATGGGGCCTGTTGTTTATTGCCCTATCTATCAAGTCCTATTTATTTTTAAAATAAACTTTAAGTATACTGTAAACTCCCTTCACAAACAGATTTTTCCTCCTCTTTAACACTTGACAAGCCTCTAAAAGGAATAGTAACTCTGTCTCATAAATATTTGAACCTGAACCTTTTAGGAAAGAATTATACTTAAGGTACTCAAGAACAGGAGAGGTCTCCACCTAAAACCTTCCTTCCAACTGCTCATTTCTCCCTCCTCTTTCCTTCTATCCTTTTGCCCTTTATCTCATTCCAGTTTTTATAGTACTACTTCCCCCTACGCATCCCAAGCCAACTTCTATTTAAAACCATCATCCATAGCCTTCTTAAGTATTACTGCTTATATAATGTAAATGACTTTATTAAAAGACTAAAGGGCTCATTATTTCCCTGCTCATCAAACCTCAACGTTTTAAATCTCTTATTTGGTCCTTCATCATGTAAACCTATGATTCCATTCAACCATCCAACACACAGCTGATGTGCAAGGACACTGACATGGTGCAAGATAAAAGATCTTGGGATTTAGATTCATACTGACTTGAACTCAATTCAAACGCTGTTGCTTATTAGCTTACAGCCTGGAGGAAGTCTCCTAACTTTTCATCCCACATTCTCTCACCGGAAAAGTAAAAACTAATAATATTTATTTGGATAAACATTCATTGTATTTCCTAAATATTGCTAGCTCTTGACCTTCTAAACATATTACAACATTACTTTGCACCAGCAGTTCCAGTGTAGGCAAGATTATGCAACTTATTTTGGTTAATGGAATGTGACTGAAATTGATGTGTTAGAGGCAGTGTGTGACTGCCAAGGTTCCTTCCTTGAGTGAGGCAAATGTGGAAGCATGTTGTGAAAGAGCCTCCACCATTCAGAGGTCTTGGCTGACTACAATAAAGCAGAGGCTCCTATTGACCCACCCTGGATATGTAGCTTGAGCTATTGGGATTGCTTGTTATTATAGCAAAACTTATTCTATCCTTACTTGGCTACGTTTTTGGAGGAAGCATCACAATATACGTAAGGTAGCAACATAGTGCTACTTTACAATCAAGAAATGGTAGTTGCCCTTATCAGGAGTATTACTATCAATGTTAGCATTGTTATTTTGTTAGATTTATGTGTTCTTTTTATTTCATGTTTTGTCTTTATTTCTATTATTTATTGTGCTACATATATATATATATATATATATATATATATATATATATATATATTTGTATCTCTAGTCCTTCATTAAATTGTAATTATCTTTTAGGACAATGTACCTAATGGGTCCTCCTTGGGGCATACTCAATAGGTACACAATCTGTTTCAACTACTCTCTTAATGTACCATAAAAGTGGCAACAGATTACACAGAAATAAATGACTTTACTTTAAAAATGGGAGGCAGATTATAGTTTACAACCATGATTTAGACTTTCTTATCCTCCTCTCCCTTTCTCCATTTCCATCTTTGAGCCCCAGATTTTTTCTTTCACTTGTGGATGTGATTGTATTCTCTGCTGCCATATATATATATTATATATATATTTATATATTTTATATATATTTATATATAATATATAAATATATATAAATATATATAATACATATAAATATATATAATATATATAATGTTTTTTTTCTTTTTCTCATAGATAGGAATAGCCACCAGTAGCTTTATGTCTGTACTGCAAAGGAAGTAAATTTCTCCTCAGTGTTCTTCCTTGGTAATGTAACTGCACTTGGACTAGTCTCTGCTGACAAAACATGAACATTCCTGACAGGTCAGGCCCCAGTTACATGACTTCCCTGTGATCAGAGAATAACACTATGACTTGATAAGCCCTTCAAGACCACCAGAGAGAAACATGGGAGAAAGTTGGAGGTACGGTAGACTCAACAGGATGCTCATTGCACACCTGCATTCTCCTGCATATGTAGAAAAATAAGAAAGACTTTAGAGAACCATCCCCAACAAATCTTCATTGTATAATAAACTTGATGCTTCAAAGGCAATCTCCCTGGATATTCCTTTGGGTTCAGAAACAAAACCATTGGCTGGAATTTTTTATGATTGTATGTGTGAAGTAGGAAATAAAACAAACAAGGAAGACTCTTTAGTTTCTAGTTTAAGCCTTTAGGTGAGTAGAGATACTATGTTTTTAGCTAGTTAAAATTCATCTCCAAACTATGAGAGGGAAGTAGGAACATGGAAAATCCCTAGTTGGCTTATAAGTGTTTTTGCAGTGATTTGAGAAAATTTACAAAACTTTATGAAAGATAATACACAAAGCAATATGATGCTACATGAATCAGAAACATCTGGAAATTATCCAAATTACTCTCTGTGATATGGGGAACACCTGAAAATTCCTAATATGGAATGTCTTAATAAGGGAAAAGTCTTACTCTTGGTACTCCTGGCTATATAAATTCTGCTAAAGGCTACTATTGGCTGCCATGAATGTGTGTTGGCCACTCCAAGAGTGAGTTGGTATTATATACCAGCACTTCCTCTATTTTTACTTGGCTTAGAAAATTTGATGAAATTATACAAATCCCTGAAATCTAATATTTTTATGTGATAAAAATTGTGTAAGAGGAGGGGGTGGAAGAGAAGTTTGGAAAATGTGGTGACAGATGGCAAGTGGGCTCAGGCACATAGCGTTCCTATATATAGGGGAGGGGACAATCTGGTTAATCAAGGGGAGGGGGGAGCATTTTTAAATTTAGATCCAAGTATTTTATATATTCAGCAACATCATTTACTGAAGCAGCCTAGCTGGGTAGAATTTTAAATTTTTTCTTGGGGGGGGTGAGTTGTGTGATTTATATTTTCAACAGCTTTACATATTATTTCATGATTCCTACATTTAAAAATCAAATGGTATCTATAGGTTGGGGGTACATCTTTTTGAGAGAGGGGTGTGAGTGTCTATTTCTAGAGAAAGTACCTTCCAAGGAAATGCAAAGACCTTTCAAAGATCAGGGTCATTAAAGCTAAGTTAGCACACTAGAAAATTAAAGTAAATGTTCTCAATAAAGATAATTCTGTAGTTCAGTGGAATAAGCAATGGGGTGGCAATGAGGAACCCTAAGATAAAGGCCCAACTCTAAGACTATGGGACCAGATAGATGGGGTTATCTTGTATAAGTCACTTCGGGTCTTTGAGTGCTAATCTTTTTAATTGTAAAATGAGAGTTGAGATTAAATAACCTTTGGAAGGCCTTTAGTCTTATATTTCTATCATCATAGGCTGTCTCCTGAAGTTCTATTAATTTTTTATTGAGTTGTAAGTAACAGAAAGCCCAAATCAAATTGTCTTAACCTCTAACAAAGTTAGTCTAGGATTGACTAAACTTTACGGGTTGGCTTGTTCCAGCAAAGGACATTTTCCCCTCTTGTTCATGTGCTTTCCATGGCATCAGTCTCATGGTAAGGTGAGGTCTCCATCCAAGTGCTGATGACTCCTAGTCCAAGTTTGGATGAAAACTGAAAATTACTTCCTGAAGCTACCTTAGACAAGTGAAAGATGTCTTTTCAAGAGACCCCTGAAACCTGTACTTGCTTATCCTTGGCCCAAACTGACTTTTTTTTCACATCTATTGTCACAGCCAGAGAAAATGCCTTCCCTGAGTCATAGGACAGACTCCTAGAACCAAGGTTAGCTCAGCAAGATGACTGAGTTCAGATGATTGAAATCTGAAGGGTAGACAACCTGGAAATCTACTAGATGTTCCTTAGAACACTTAACTTTCATGTAACCTGTGCAGTTGAATAAGAACTAAAAAAAGTATTAATGAAACATTTTTATATGATACCAACCACATAGTAAGCATTCAGTAAAGATGCCTATATTGGGCTAACCTTAAATTTGTTAAACATGTAGCATGTGCCTTTTAGTTGGCAACTAATTAACAAGAAATTTCAGGTATTTTTGATGTTTCTATAGTGACAAGAGACCTAGCACAGTAAGTTTTTGTGTTTAGTGCATTGGTTTTCAAACTTGGCTACATACTGGAACTGCTTAGGGAGCTTTGAAAAATACTGTTGGCTGAGTCTTACCTCAGAGATCCTGATTTACTTGATCTAGCATGGGGCCTTAGCATTGAGAATTTTAAGAACTCCTCAGATTACTGTAATTCTTTGCTAAGAATGAGGACCTCTACTTTAAGGGATCTGAGTATAGGCAAGCTCAAGTGGGTTCTTCTCCCCTTTTAGTAATGTCCAAGGTTTCCTTGGAAGCCCATTTTACAATACTCTTCTCCTCTGGTCTAAACTGCTAGACCCTACTCTCTCAGCTGGGACTCCTAGAGTTACCACATGCTCTCCATTACAGTACTAGAAAAAAAAGAAACTCTGAATGTGAGGGTGGAAGCCAAGAGTGGGGAAGGCCTACTGTCAATATGGTGTGTTTGAAGAAAGGAACAAAGTGGTGGTGAAGAGAAAACAAGGAGCAATGCAAAAAGCCTGTCCCTCTGGCAATGGGATGTAATTGGCAAAGCACATTTAGGCATTCTCAGACTCACATTCCCACACAGACACCCATACACATGCAGACACATCATCAGAAATTCTTCCTGGCCTCCCCCTGTTCAGCCCACTGCCAACCGCTTGCTTAGAATCTTGCTGCAAATTTGTAAAATGTCTAAAACATGAATAAATGGGAAGTGACTATGTTCATTCATTTACACATTCATTTATTCATGTATTCTATAAATTATAATTGAACACCTACTATGTGCCAGGGATATTACCAGAAGGGATATATATTTCATACGTAGTGATGTATGAATCAGAAGCTTATAATTTGTTCAAAAGTTCTGAATCTGGAAGGCATTTACAGTGTTTGAAACAGGACAATGACTATCTTAATAAATTATTAAGTTCCAATCTCTGCACTTTGTTTACTGAATGCTTGTTGAATGAATACCTGGATAAATTAGCGAGAGAAGACTAGATGATTGGAGCATCGTGACTATGTGGTTGGGTAGGGAGGAAAAACATGATATTAAATTGAAAATATGAGTGTCTGTCAATTTATGCTGGGTATTATGGTCTGTGGTGTTAAAACAAGCAGGCATTACATCCTGCCCATTGTGAAAACAATCCACGTTCCTAAGCAATGAATGATAGAATAAGGAAAAGTCTCAATGAAACCAGAATGCTAAATTGTCATCTGGGCCAAGCATGATGAAAGAATGTTCTAGAAAAAGACAAAACCTGGTGTACAAAAGATTTAAGTCAAGAAGAGCATAATGTTTGAGGATTGGAAAGGCATGATGCTTTGCCTGAGGATCTGGATATAAAAATAGCCTAGTGGAGAGACAAGGAATAGACAAAGGCAGAGAGAAGTAGATTATATATCAGCTACAGCTGCTACTGTATGCGCACATAGAGGAGGGGTGTTTAACTAAGACATATGAAGCTAAGCAATGCTCCCTAGAGAATGACATATAAGGACCAAATCTAGAAAACTGAGTTGAGTTAGCAGGAAAAGAAAGGGGAATGGTAGGTGGAAATGGAGGAAGAAGCAAAGGTGTTTCAGATCGAGTTGAATTTTCACAAGTGTGGAGAAGTGAAAGAATATCTTAAAATTCTGAGCAAAATGTTAATTACAGCATCGATATTGAATTTAACTTCAAAACTAGGAAGACTTACAGTGTATCAGGTGCACTTGTATTCATCTCACAATTATCTCTCAAAAGTATATGAAAATCCTACAAGCTTTGGTCATCACTGTATTGTGTCTTCAATATCTGTTCCCTTTTTCTTATCCTACTTTTCATTGTATACCACATTTCTCTCACCCCATACATCTCATTTGGGCCAAGCTGGTTTCTTCCTTAATTTAGAGTGGATCTGTAAGCCTCACTATGTGGTGTTTTCTCTTGGCCAAATGACTGGCTTAAGGAGGGGCAGGTGATTCAAGTGCTAGCAAGCTAAAGAGATACAGAAAGGTTTGCTAGAGGAGGCCAGAATATAATAATCTTGCTTAGGTCAGAGAGCATCTCAAAACAATCCTTTCTCTTCTCATTATTTATTTAAATTTAGGTAGCTGCATTTGGCTAGTGGCTACTGTATTGGAAAGCATAGCTCTAGGATATACCAGAAAAGTTAAGAAAAACAAAGCCCATGACATGGAATAATTTTCAGCAAGTGGGAAGAAAGCTCTTGACTTACTTGATAGTAACTATGATTTGAATGTTTCCACCAAAACTCATGTGGTGGATGAAGAAGGACACAGCTTAGACACCTGTTAGTGATGAGGCTTCAACCTGAGGAGCCTGCCTTAGAATAAACAGACACCTCAGAAGTAATTGCATGTAAGAGTCAAGAGTTAAGTCCTTGGTAGGTTATGAGGGAATTGCCAAATCAAAACCACCTGGAGGCTAGCGCCACCTGTGGGCTGTCAACCTCTAAGAAACCATTCATTTTACTGTTTTCTCCAGTTAAAAACAATTTTTCAGTGACTGTTTCTCTGTTAATTGTATCCAAATGGATCCTAGCTCCATCTATGTTATCCAGATCTTAGAAGGTTACTATCTTAGTTTGTTTCATCCAACTGTAACTGAACACTACAAACTGGCTAATTTATAATGAATAAAGGTTTATTCATATGGTTCTAGAGGCTGGAGCTAGAAGATCAAGGGACCCATATATGGCAAAGGCTTTCTTGGTGGTGGGGAATTTTTAGGGTTCTGGGGTGTCAAAGGCATTACCTGGCAAGAAGAGAACATAAAGAAGAAAGAGCCAAACTATTTGTAACAGACCATTCAAGATAATCTACTAGCCTGTTTATTTCCAAGTAGATTAATCCATTTGACCCAATCAACTCTTAAGAGTTCCAAGTAGACCCACTTCTTAATACAGTATCTCACAATGGGGATTAAATTTCAAAGCGAGTGTGGTTGGAGACACTCAAACCAAACCAGTTACTATCAGGTAATTTACCGATCTTTCTTCTAGCTTACTGAAAATTATTCCATGTCACAAATTTTGTTTTTCTTGGCCTAACTGGTATGTACTCGAGCTGTGTTTTCCACTGCAGTAATGTGAGTATTTAAATTAGTTAAAATTAAATAGAATTAAATATTTAGTTTCTTGGTTGCACTAGCCACATACTTCAAATACCTAATAGCTGCACGTGGATGGTGTCTACCAACTTGAACAGCAGAAATACAAATATTTTCAGTGCTGTAGAAGTTCTACTAGATAGTGTTGTGTCAGAGAGAGGAGGGTGATGGAGGGAAGGGGAGGAAGGGGGAGAAAAAGGTATTAACTGGGAAAGTTATATTCTAATGTCACTCATACTAGTTAGCTTGCTGTGTGCCCTCGAGTATGCTTCTTTCCTATCCTTAGGTCTTCTTGTCTCCCCCAAAAGAAAGAGGCTAAATTAAAACAATGTGGGAGTCTCTTCTAGGTTCAATACAATGAAATTCTAAGTATAGTATTTTCTTTTGATTTTTATCATTTGTAGGCTTTTTCATTCTTCAGGGCTCAGCTGAGAACTCTATCACTAGGTCATATTTGTATATTAAATACCGAAAACCAGAACTGAAAATCCAGAACATTTTCATTAATTTTTTTCTAGCAAAAAAGTCTACTACAAATTTAGACCAGGTAGGCATGGATTTAAACAATGTATGTACCAATTTCCTTTACTTAGTGTCATAGCAAGACTAACCCCAGACAAGGCAGTCACCCTAAATTTGTGTCACCACTTCATAAATGAATGTATTGGTCACCAAAAGATTTAGCAGAGGTTGTTGGAAAGGGTCACAAAATCAACTCATTCCTATAAAAAACAGTTCATTATGCATGCCATCCTGATGACAAATTAGTATTTTATTCTTGATTCATTTATTATTATTCATTTATTCATTCAAATATTTCAGTGTGTACTATATTCCAGACAGTATATTAGATTTTGAAGATGCAACAATGAACAAGATACTTGTCCTCCTTGTGCTCAGGGTCATTCCAGTAAGGAGCTAAATCAGACATGGAACAGGTAACTCCAGAAATGGCTGTTTACAGTGGTAGTTAGGCTAGAGAGGTGAAATCCTAGGGACTATAAAAGTGAATAACGTAGTACCCTGCTCTTGTCTGAAGTGCTAGAGAAGACTTTTGAGATGGAGAGTTTTCCTCTTCCATTCAGAAGGGACCCAAAAGAAGAGCCAAAAGTGACAGTGTCTATAAGAGATGAGGCTAGAGAATTAGAGAGGGGACAGCTCATGCAGAGCCTTGTAAGCCATGGTCATGAATTTGGACTAGATTTCAAGCTTAATGGGAAATCATCAAAACGTTTTGAATAACAAGAATTATATGATCATCATGTGTCTCAAATATGTCCCCTGTGGCTACAGAGTGGGGAAGACATGGGTGGGAGGTGCACACTCTTGGAGAAGTGAACTATTTAGGAAGACACTGCCTAAGCAGTAAAAGGCAAAAGGGGATGGTGGCAGGGCAGGGATGTCTGAGCATAGAAGGAAACAATTGATAGAGTTGAGGTATGGACAGGAAATAGAGTTAGCAGGATGTTCATGGGGAAGCTGGTGATAAGGAGTCACTTTTAGCCAAATCATTATTTGTTAGCTCAGAATTGGTGGGAATGTCTGATCTCAGATCAACTACAGATCTGAGATTTTTATGAAACAAAGAAATCATGCTATTATTTTTATCACTAAAGCAATCATTTTCATGACATTTATATGCTTATAATATATATTCATATCCTTGTGATAAGGGGTACAACTCAGTGGTAGAGTATTTGACTGCATATCCTTTTGACAAAGAGACATCTTGGTCTCTGGCATAATAGTGTATTTACTATGACCAGAGAGGAGGTGAATCTATCGTGATTTCAACTTTTTTCTGTCCTAAAAGGAGAATATGGAAATCAGGAGTGGAAGAACAAAAGAAATGACCTTCTTCTTTCTTTTCTTCTGGCTACAAGACAGATAAGCAATGAGGAATTATAGTTGATAAAGTGATTATAGAGATAGACTGGAGGAGGTGAAGAATGAGACTCCTACATGAAGGTTATCTTTTCTTCTACCCTTAAAAAAAAATCTTGTCTTTCATTCTCTTTTCCTTACAGGTACTAAAAACTCTGCTTTGCAGATCCAGAATGAAGTCACAGAATTTAGTATCAAGTTTTATAACAAATGATTGGGCCTCTTTCTGATTGTGTGCTCATTCTATGTTATTATTGATTATTTTTATTCTTTTTTAAGGAGTGGCTGAGTGGCTGGCTGTTTTTGTTTTTGTTGTTTCCATTTTTATTTGTTTTGTCCTGAATTTTACTTTGTGTTTTTTTTTTAATCTTAGGTTTTGAGGTGATAATTTTTATCTTCTTCACTGTTGCTGCTGGGAAGCTTGGAGTCAAAATAGTTCTTTCCTATATCACTTGATGATTTGCCTATCATGTTCTCATTTCATATCTGATTTATCTTACTTTACTAATTTGATCTTTTATGAGTTAAAATTTATTCATTCTTCCTAATATTGTTTGCCTAAAATTTGGTTGTGTAGTGCTTAGGTTGTGGGAGTTAGAAGAATATGAGTCATAGTTCTTCAGTCTTCTTAGAAGTATAACATTAGTTCAATCAGTTAATTTCTTTGAAATTTGTTTTCTCACCCTTAAAATAGAGATCATTGTAATATGGATTTATTAGCATTTTTGTAAGTATTAAGTGAGACACTACATGTAAAGGTCTTGCCAGTGCTTGGCATTAAAAAAGAGGTCCATCTCTCCCAAAAAATAAGTATTTATATATTTGCATCATAATCACCAATATCAACTCACATTTTCTTGTTATGCTTCCTCTGCTTTATTTTCATCATCCATTTCCTCTTCTTAGCTTAGGTATACTTTGAAACAAGATAAGGTACAGACTAGGGAAATAAATAAGCAAGTATATATGTTTTATTTAGGCACCAAAGATAAGACATACAAGTTAGAGATGCTACTGCATGTTACTTATGGGGCACAGGCTAGGACTTTATGGTAGATGGAATTTCCATGGTCCTAGGAAAGAAAATCTGCAACACAAATGATTTATGAAATTAGGCTCTGGGAGAAAGATGGGGTAGCATTACTACTTAGCCAAGGGAAAAGGCATATTACCTTCACATCATTTGGGTTTTAAAATAGACACTGTGAACTGACTGACGGACAGCCCAAATTACTGTAGAGAAAAGGAACAGGGCTTGAATGATACAGAATATACATGAATTCCACATAAGGTGCCATGTCAATGATCCTTTTATTTAATGTCACCATTTTCATTAGTCAATTGAGATGGAACAAGAAAAAAAAATGTCAGAGCTGTGAAATCACAACCAAAATGTGTTATTTCAAGAAATACTTGGAGCTGATTTTAATGGTGTACATCTAAGCCTCTGCATTGGACTGAAATTTGGCATATTTCTTAGTACAGATGTAATTTATTTAAATTCTTTTAGTTGTTTTTAAATTTAGAAATATGCATAGACATAAAATTTTGTATGTTTCACATTTTTTTCCTGCACATTTGTGAATCAAATTATCCAATTTATTAATTGGTTTGTTGTTAAACTGAGCTAAGGACAGCTTTCATTTTTGTTTTTTCAATTTTTCTTTTCTGGTGCTATGTATTGAACTCAGAGCTGGATTGCGTTAGGCAAACAATACCACTAGGTTAAATACTCAACGCTGAACTTTCATTTCTCATAAGAAGAAATGAGAAGTGTAGTAATAAAGGGAATAAGGGACTTTCTCTCCTTGAGTAAATGCATGGTAATACTTGCGGCTAGATTCAGGATTCAGGTCCTTCCTTGGGCTTTCTAAGTAATTTAATCATACCAAGTAAAAGTGAGGTTGTTTTCATTTTTAAAGACATTTATAATCATTTGGAGTGACAAGCATACTCCACAACTAGTACAATTGGACATTTCTGTTCTCTTCATTCCTTTGTTCCCTCAGCCTCTAGTGTCTCTGCCCCATCATTGCTTTCCTCCCTCCAGTTTCCACCCCATTACACTGCTATCCTTTCTTACCCTATCCCCACTTGTTGTTATGCAGGGTAGTTTGCTGAAGGTTCTTGGTTGTTTAACCACTTGGACTTTTTAAAAACTTTAACAGCCCCAATTACCTTTCTGAAGTCTTTCTCCTGAATATGGGTCTCTATGGGAGAAGTTCCAGTGAAAAGGATTTTCTTATGTGCATGTAGATAAATTATACTGTATTCGAAATGTGTGTGTTTAAGAGTTTGGGCTGGAACATGACTAAAACACCCAAATGCTTGAAGTATCAGAAATTCATGAACTGAGATGGCTAAAACAATGACGCTGTAGTCCTTTATCTTTCAGACATTGTGTTGCCATGACAAAGTGGCAGAACAGAGCATAAACATGGGCCACATGATCAGCTTGTAAGTCCTGGCTTATAAGAACCCTAAGGGGATTCCAATGAAATAATCAGTGCCTTGGACTTATCGCTGTCCTGGTCAAAAATTTCCAATAAATTTCTACTGCAGTGGGTTCTGTGAAGAGAATTTTAATCTCTTTATAGCTTAGACAAGTGAGTGGAATATAACACTTCAATTAAGAAATGTATAATATAGGTTAAAGCCTTTATCAGTCAGGATAGATGAGGTTATGCTGCAATAACAAACTCTTTCTTACTTAATGTGTACAGCCATTATGGGTTGGTGAGAGAGAAGGAAAACTTATGCTCACTGTAGTCATTTATTGATCCAAGCCAATCATGCCGCTAGTCTGTGTTTCAGAATCAGAGAAATCTGTAATGTCTTCTTGTTTGTACTGGGGATTGACTCTAGGGCCTTTGCACTGAGCTACCTCCCTGGCCCTTAAAATTTTTTTTTTTTATTTTGAGATAGGTCTTGCTGAGTTGTTAAATTGCCTAGGCTGGGCTGTAATGAGAGTCCTGGTATTACAGGTATGCACCACCACACCAGGCTCAGAGAGATCTAGAGGTATTCTTTCAACAATTAAATGTTCCTGCCTCAAAGTGATACTATTTCTGCTGACATCCCATTGACCAGAAATTTATGGTTCATCTAACCGTAAAAAGATCAATATATGCAATCCTACTATGGTCAGAAGATGGAAAGCTCAACTTCTCTAAAAATGTGAAAGTAGTTTTGTTCTGGTTGGGAAAATGGACTAAATGACCTTAAAGTTCAGTATTTGCTGATGATCACTGGTAACAATGCAGTGAACTACAAGGTATTTGGAAGGAAAAACAATAGAACTGTATTGCAAGTCTTGCCTCAAGAACATCACTTAAGAACTATTTTTCCACTTTTGGGTTTTTGGTTTTCATTTTAAAATATTTTCAACAATGCCTGTCCCAGTGCCCTGAACACAAATCATGAGTTGATGCTCTAAGTTTATTAAATTGAAGTGAGTTGTAGTTAAATTAATTTGACTCCTAGAAGTAAAATATATAATGGCTACTTTTTCAAAATGATAGCCTTTATTAGCAAATGTGAATTTAATTTTAATTTTAATTAATTAGCATACCAGAAAAATAATAACTAATCATAGGATAAGACTATCTTACCCACTTGTATATTTCAAATGCCTAAAGTAATATATGCCTCTTGAATAAATGAATAGCAATTTTTGTGACTGTTTTAATGTTAAAGAAATAAGACAGTATAGTGGTAGATTTTTTAAAAATTATTTTTTCTATAAAGTACTTTAACTCACTGTTTACAAGACAGACTCTTTGGCGAGGGGTGCATGTGAATCCCTGGGGTTTATCCCCAAATGCAATCAGTCAATCAATAAAAGAAATGAGCTTTTCAGCCAGATCATATGGGTTTGAAATCTGCTTTATCTCTCCATAACTCAGTTATCTTGAATAAGTTCTTCGGCTATTCTTTCTTTGTCCCATGTTTCGCATTGGAGAGATAGAAATAATAATACTATTCATCTTAAGGGATTAGTAAAAATGATGAAATTATACTTTACAAGACATAGTATAGAATAGAACTAGCACATAGTGAAGGTTTGGTAAGCAGTATCTGCTGCTGTTGTGGTTATTATTTGTGCCTTGTACTACACACTTAGTGTAAACTTTCTAAATACGCACACTAAGAATAGTAATGAACTACAGAAATGAAATATGCAACACCAAGTAGAACTATGGCTTTCTGAGATTAGTCTTAGATTAATATTTACTGTAATTTTGAAATTTATTTATTTCCAAGTTTTGATGAACAATTGTTATGTTACAAAGATCTCTTAATTTGTTTTGTACAGTGTGAATAGCCAATGGGAAAAATAATGAGTAATGAGGACCTCCTTCTGTTTCACCCTGTGTAACACAAGAAAAGATAATAGTTTCCAAAGATGCACAACAGCACTGAACCTTCTTTATAATCTCTGCAAAGGGGAAGAGAATATCCTAAGAAATTTTGAAAAGTTTTTAAGGGAAGAAAATTAGGAGAACTACCCCAGTTTTAAAAATAATATAAAAGACTAGACAATATGATCTGTGATAGTGAGGATCAATTTGATCATGCTTTCTGCTCTGTTGCAAGAATCTATCACATAGTAGGTGTTTTACAAGTGATATGTGAAGCAACTGAATGATTATTGCAGAGAATTAGTACTAGTGCAATCTATAAATGAAAAGTAGGTCACCTTACATGCATCTTTGAAGTTTAAGTACAATCACACTATATTTCTAAAGGAGGAAGGATTCAAACCATAGTATTAGAAACAAGACTGACCTTTCAAATGTTTCTTCTCTCTATCCCAGTATGTTATTTTAGGGAAAGCAAAATATTTAAAAACAAGAATCTTGAGCATATTTCTTCATTAAATCTCAGTCTGGTGCTGAAGACGACATATTAAACCTGTTCAAAAAACTTGGAAGGTTTTGGGGGTTTAAAATCATAAATGTCTCTATTGTATCCCCAATATATTCTATTCCAAGATTTAGCAAAATTAACAAAGAGAATTAAATTAGTATAAGGCTAATGATAGTTTTTGTTAACTTACAGACTGAAAGAACATTAAGAGGTAATAAATAGCATACATTTCATTTTCCTATTTACTGTTAGAAGCCTAACACCCATTAACACTATCAATATTTTGCGAAGTATTTTTTTCTTTTGTTTCTCCTTTCTTTCTTTACTGCTTTGGCAAATGAATAGAATCAGAAAATGCTCTAACATAATACATCAGGCAATATAGAGTTAAAGCACTGCTTGAGTTCTTTAAGAGTTAGGGACAGATATTAGAATTCACAGGCACTGTAATAGGAGGTAATGTCACTTTAAGACATGTGATACTTTAGAGAGGAGGGATGTATTGAAACAGACTACTGCTACTTACAGCACCGTATAGCAGCCCAGCTCTTACATTTCCCTGCCTAACTCTGCTGTGAAGGCACGGAGTGGGGATGGTCCATTGGTGACTATAAACTGATTCTCATCAGGAAGCTGCACATTATCTCACCATCACTTCAAAGGTCTCGTCAGGCAGAGGTGACGCCAGGAGATGATTTAAAGGTGAAAATGACAAGGTTTCCACCCCTCAAATGTTGGCTCCTTTTCTGACAATACGGTCTGAATGAACCTGATGTCTTCTTTACTGTGGAAATAGGATCGGAGAGAAAAACATTTTTTTATTCCTGATAAAGAAGATTGTTGGGAAGCTCTTTTTTTAAAATCTCATAACTGTGACATAGATGGATTTTAAAAAGTGTTAGATCTTTCCAATGAACACTAATAGAGTACTCTGCTCTTGGCTGGATTTTTCAGGTAAGAAGCCTCTTTAAAGATTTAAGATCCAGAAAGCAGATTTGAAACATACTCAGCCCTGTCTAGGGAACTGTTCAAGGCTGGATGTATTATTTGGGGGAAAACACTAACATCGGAACTACCTCTCTGTAGAGAGTGAGCACAGAGAGAGATAGGCAGGAGGCTCAGAAGTAATGCTGAGAATTAAAGAAAGTTAAATGCGAAGAGAGAAAAAAAGGAAAATATAAATGTCAAGTCACAATAATTTTTTTGAGGGCTAAGATCTATGTGGGTAAAGAAACAAGCAAAAGAAAGCAGAGTCATTGAATAACAGTTAAGTTTTCATTGTGGTGGGATTTTTTTAAAGTTTTGATTAATTCTTAGTGCATTTTAGCAGTGATTCTCTTGCAGGAAATGCATGCCGATCACTTGATCATCTCTGTTTGTCTTTCTGTAATTTGCAGGGTACTCTGAAAAGGCCCTAAAATGCATTCATTGTAGAAGTCACAGGAGGGGTGTTGCTATTTTTCCTCTGTGGAGGAGAATGCATTTATGTTATCCCAATAGTTCTGAAAAGAATGAAGTAAAGTCTGCTATACACAAAAGTAAACAGTGGGCAGTGAAAGTAATTAGAGAGTGGTCCCTCTGAATCACCAAGAGGGTACCAATGGCACCATGCTATTGAAAACAATGTTTTTCTACTTTGTGCTTAATTATAATTATCACTATTTGTCTATTATAGTCCCCAAACCCTCTATCTCACTTCTAAAACCCACAAATTATCCTGTATCATGTGCATAAATATATGTGTATAATGTATATTTTTGCTTTCTGAGCATCATAGTTTTTTTAAGAGTGCCAATTTTGAATAAAGAATGAGGCTACCCTGGGAGGTCACTAGCACGTTTTCAATGTATAGTTGCAATTATTGAAGGGTATCATTTGGCAGTGGAAAGGAAAACAAGAGACAATCTTGTTTCCACTGCCCTCTTTGCTTAAGAGAAAAGCATATAGTTAACCAGATTCTTGTGTAGAAAATGCCTCCAATCACTGGCTGAGTGAGGATGAAGCTTCAAGTTTGATTAATTTGGCAATATGAAATGCAGCATAAGGTGTTGTTTGAGAAATTGGACAATATGTAGCGCAGTTGAGCCTCTGTAGCTCCTAAGATTCTCATAGGTACAGATAAGAGTGTCAAAGTTTCAGTGCCTGAGAAAAGGTATATGTTCATCCATAAATACATGCACCACCTGTATATGCATATTCATCACTCCCATACAGCAAATGCCACAATGGAACCTTAGGAGGCAAAGCAGTATTGTAAATTACAGCAGGCTCTAGGATAGATGCATAGATCTTACATCTGAAACTCATTCTGGCTGAAGATAATTCTTTCTGATTTTAAGTCCAGCCAGAAAGATCAGATATATCGGATGACAACATGCCTCTGAGAAATGATTACTTAGTTTAGAAGACAGCATTGAGATTAAAAATTCATGACTGTAGAATTAAAAAAAAAAAAAGAACCCACTTTCTCCTTTCAGGCTTATGTCAGACTTGCAATGAAGTTAGAATGAACCAGAGTCTGCAGCTTTTCAATTCCTGAGATAACTATAGTTTTCAGATCATTGTGTAAAGTCAGGTTTTTAGTTGGCATGTAATGTTTCCAACTGCCTAATTAACAGAAACTTTATTTTTGTATTTTGGCAATCCTTGGAATTTTATTTTGCAGAATTTAAAAAATGCATTTATGATCTTCTGGAAAGGGTTTTGCCTCAATTCCAGTTCCTGGCATGACCTCTGCTGGATCGTTATTTCTCACCAGCCAAGTAGCAAAGGAACATGACGTCTGAGACCTCCCTTTCTTCATCAGTGGGGCTGACTGAGCTGGGGGTTTGAAACCAGGGGTGACCTTTTGTGTCTCATGTTCTCTTTAGAGAATGGCAATGGTCTCTGCAATGTCCTGGGTCCTGTACTTGTGGATAAGTGCTTGTGCGATGCTGCTCTGTCATGGGTCGCTTCAGCATACCTTCCAACAGCACCACCTGCACAGACCAGGTAAGGCGGGGCTGGCTCACTGCAGCCTCCTCCACGTTCACCCCTGTCTCCTTAACAGATGGCCGAGTGCAAGTGACAGAAAGTGCTACAGTGTGGGCAGCTGGCCTTTGAGTCTCAAGACATATTGTTGGCTGGGAGCTCTGGGGGCAGGAGAGTATATGAAAATGCCTTAGAGGTCTTTCTATTTATTTCTCCAAAAAGTGGCTTTCTCTAAGCGACCCCTCCACACCCTTCCACATACCTGGATAAATAGAAGTCTTTTGTTATTTATGCATGCTTTGGCCAATAGCACAACATTCTGCAAAAGGTGGTAGATAACTTTTAAGACTTGAGGATTTTTTGGGGGGGGAGGGTATTATCTTTGCATGTTTACTTCTGGAATGCTCTCACCTAGTGCAGATACTATAACATCAGTTTCGATGAGGCTAAGGATTGTGTTACAGATGTTAGTCCTCAAACTAACTTTAGAAGTTGTCAATGAAAAAGAAATTCAAAAGTGACTTACTATTTCTTGTCTGATTTAATTGGCCTTCTTTCTTTTCTCCCTTCACTTTCTGTTCTTCTAGCATGTTCAGTAGCTTTTTCTTTTGTTTCTCTCTCTCTTCCTCGTTTCCTTTCTAAATTCTTTTTTATTTTTGTTCTCCTTTTTGGCAGTTTTAGGAAAAAATTTCTTCTCGTCATTATTTTTTGTTTTTCCTACATAGAATTTTTAGTTCTGGACTCATTTTGCTTTCGTTGTCTGCCCATTTAAAGCATATTTCTTATCCTTTGCTGGCTTTTCTCTTCGGGGTAGATTTTTCTCTCCTCCTTGGAGCGTTGTCCGGTTTTCTTATTCCAGTTCCTCCCAGTTCTATTGTGCTTGCCTTCCCAGGAGGATTTCCTTCCGCGTTCCCTTTAGCTGGGGTCTTCGAATCCTCTCACTCCATCCCCTCCCCCCACCCCCTCCCTGCTTCTGGTGGTCAAGTTCAGCCTCTGGGGACCAGTTGCGCTGAGTTCCCGAAGGTCGTCAGTTCTGAAGAGCTGGGGCCCTTCAACCCCCCTGCAAATCCCTCGCTGTCCTTGTATCCGCCCTGCTTCTTTCTGCTGCGGGTCCGGGGTCCACGGCCCGGTCTCTCCCTGGCTCTGGGGCAGGCCTGAGCACCAGTCGGGGGCTCCACAGCACCGTCCTCGGAGCCACCTCCCGGTCCCCCTCGCTGTCTCCAGGGCGGGCTCAGCTTCCAGTCTGGGGCAGGCTCGCGAGCGTGGTGCAGCCCCGTCCCTCTGCGCGGGCTCCAGGCTGCGGTCCAGAGCGAACCACCCAGGCTGAAGCGCAGGGCGTCAGCGGCCTGTGCGCCCGGGTCCCCAGCCCACTTCCTTCCCCAACCCTGGGTCAGGGAATGAAGGCGAGGGGGCGCGGGTGCCCCTGCAGGTGGGCATGGAAACCGCGCTGTCTCTGCTGCCCGCTTGTATTTGTGCGTCCTGTGTCCAGAGCCTGGCGTGATGGAGGGAACACAACCGTGGATTTGGGGATCCCTGTGTCCCTGTTTTACCTTCAATCACTTAATCACCAATTTGTTCACCAAGAAATGTTCCTGCAGTCATACAAATACTGTGGAAGATCTGCCTTCTTTGTGTATCTCAACAATAAGAATTCATAATGAAAACACCTACTAATGTAAGTAGTTCAGACAGGGTTCTCAGGGTTAATTCACGCTATTTAGTTAAGTCCCTATGAAAGTGGATGTAGTGCCCAGCTCCTTCGCCTCTGGAAAGGGAAATTCCGAGGGCTTGGTTAACTTGTCTTAGGCAGAAAAGCCAGTAGCTGTTCCTGATTTCCCCTCCAGTGCTGTGTCTACGGGAGGGAAAAATGGCCAGGCCAAGTAACCTCGGGGGGGGGCGGGGCATGAATCATGTAATACTCGTGTAATTTGTGAAAACTTCCAAGTTATGGAACACATGGACTCACTCGAGCTACAAACCCATTCTGAGAGGAGACAGAGGTAGAACTGGTGAGGACAGCATATTTTAAGTCTGTCACTTAACATGACATGACCTTGGCCCAGTGGCTTTTCTTCCCTGAGCTTATTTCTCCATTTGGAAATGTGTTGGGGATATAAATAAATTAACTTCCAAGAAAGTATTTGCAAACTGTAAAGTTCTTCATAAATATCAGGAATTACTGATGTCCCATTTAATGGATGACAACCTGCAAGTCGGATGTTGAATGACTCCAGTTTTAATCTACACAACCAGGATAGGACCCTAGTTGGTTTTTCTCCTTTGCTGTTGTTTCTTTTTAAATCAGGTGCTACATGGCTAGAACATACCACCAGATGCTGTGGGTGTTATTTTATCCTCTATGTGTGTAATCCGGCAATAGTCCACTTCAGTTTGCAAAAAGCTTTCATGTAGATTGTCTCTAGTAATCAGTTAATGTATGTTTTTTGGTGGGAGGTCATGGCTGTTATGGGTAATAAATTTATGTCTTTCTAGAGATTACTATTAAAATATCGTATTTTTAAACTGAAATTCATATTGGGTTCTGACTGAAATTAAATTCTATGTTTATTTTTTCTGTTGTCTCAGAATTTACTTATTACCAAGCAATGCATAGTCAAACTGTACTTCGGATACCCCATAAACTGTAGCATTGAAATCAATTTCAGCTCCAAGTGCTTACATGTTGGAGACCCATCTTTGCTCCATTGCTGAAAAGAAGAAACTATAAATATCCCTTTTTAGATGCAAAGAGATTAAAATTATATTAAGCTGAAAGTCCGATGGTTTTGGGTAATACGATTATTCAACTTTCTTGGGTTTTGGGGGCAATAACTGCAAAGATTAAAGTGATAGATCTTGGTCATAGCAATATTCTTGATTATTTCAGCCAGACTCCTTAATACAATCTTCTGTTTTTATTTTAAGGGTAAGAATATGCTTTTTCTGATGAGAGCTGTGACGTTTTTCTTTGTGGGTCTTAAATCTTCAGGGACACTAATGAAATGTGTATGAAAACAAGAGAGAAATCAGGGCCAGTTATCTGTGACAATCCACCCCTAAATGAGCAAATAAATAAATAAATAGCTGGATAAATGAGCAAAAAGGAAAAAGCATAATCTCATTTTCTCAATCGGTTAAAACAAGTGACATGATGAAAAAAAATGAGACACCAGCAGACCCTGAGCTTTGCTACATTTGCCTAAACTTGAAAAATCACCCCCTTCATAAAGCAAGAGCAGGCAGACTCCGCCTGCATACCAAGTATCCAGGAAATGTGCAAAATGACAAATTTCTCACTTGGGCCCCTGAACAGGGGGAGATGAAGGCTTTACAGCTGCCCCTCACCTGCTAAGGAATGGCTGCCCCTCCACCTCCCGCCAGCCCCTTCCAGACAGCTCTCCTGTCCCTTCTACAGTAAGACTGACAGTGTTCCAGTCACGAGCAGCCAATTTCAGTCTTTCAGGAAATAATCCACTACATTGACAGATGAGTGGAATTTGAAGCAATGTTCCCCTCTTTCAGACTGGGCTGCACCTGGATGGCATCAGCCAGCCAGGGTCCGTTAGGGGAAATGGTTAGAGATTTAGGCCAATTTCTGCTGTCATACATGAAATTGGAACAGTATTTTTGTGAGGCCATGAATTTGTGATCTGTCTTCTCAGTGCAGTGGGTTTATACACAAAACAGAATGAGAATATGCTAACTAGAAAATGGACTGGTTTTAATGTATTCGCCTGCAGTCTCTAAGTACTTCCTATTTTTCATATTTATAGTATTAGGAATGCACCATTTATTTTCAGTTACTCACTAGTTAAGGAAGATTAAAATAGTCAATCAAATGAAAGTGAGTTTTAAAATTACATAAATGAGTAAAATGTGCTATGGATTAACAGATATATAATTTTGATAATTTAGTATTTGGCTAGATCATGTTTTTATTTGAGGAACGATGTAGGAAGTTACCATAACAACTTGAAGAATATCTGTGCCTCTTCCTCTTTTTTATTTTTTTCATACTAAAGCCATAGCAAGGACACTGAATTTAAATAAGACAGACTGAACAATGATAATTTAAAAGTGGTATTCCTATTGTTTCAGGTAATTAAAATAGACAGCTTCAACTCTTTATAATTACCAGTGTTTGTGAACAGGGGAAAAAAAGGATGAAATTGCCAAATGTAGCTTTTAATTTGAGTTGTTTGCCTTTATGGAAATATAAATTATGACAGGTGTTTTAATGGTTACTTAATTTTGGGTGTGTGGGTTGGTGTGTGTGGGGTGTCCTTGAAACTTAATAAAACATGGATTATCTCAAAATTCTTTAGCAAGAAAAGAGTCCTCAGGATTCTTTTGTAATTTAAAATTGCATAGATAAATTACAAGAGACAAGAAGTTATAAGTATCTAATGAATCATTTATTCTTCAGTCACTGCTATTTTATTGACGGGGTTATATGAAAATGATATATAAAAAGATTACACTGAATAGAATTGTCTATATAATTTATACTTGACAAGATTTAAAGCTATATTAAGCAAACTATGTATGTTAGAAGTACTCATTTATGACTTCATTATTATATACTGAACATCACCATCTACTTTAAAATACGGTATTTTTTGTTAAATAACTCAGAAATATGCCTAGACACCTTACATTTATTTTTACCTTTCCATTCAACACTACTTTTTAGAAAATGACTTAAGGAATATGCATTAGAATACCAAGATGCATTACAGTTAAGGGTTGTTTTATACTTTTAATATAAAAGAAATAGTGTGTACAACTGTGGTTGCATATTGGCTTTTTAACAATTCCTACCCAAGTGAGGTCGCTAAGCATAGTGAATTGGTCTAAAGATTAGAGCAGACAGGTTGTTATTTTGTGTAAACTGGGGATAGTAATAATCCATTGATCATCTGATGGATGATATTGACCTCATCCTAAAGTCAGAGTGCAGCTATGGACATTTGATAAATCTTAAAATATCAAAACAAAGTAGGGATGAAAATAAATTTCTCCTGTCAGCCCATGAACTTTTAAGAAAACGGTTATAGTTCTGTATTAAGTGGGTACTGATTTGAGCTCAAGCCTACTGCTTCAATTCATAGTTAAGGAAAATAGTGTGATACCACACTCCAAACAAAAATATTTAGAAGTGGCACATATGAACATTAATTTTCAACTGCTAATTTCTTAAAGTTTAAAATGATGATTTGAACTCTTCTAAAAAAACCTGTTTCAAGTTTAAACCCTGCTTCCAAAATCTCAGCTTTTGAGGGCACCAAAACTGTTGTGCCATTTTTCAAAAACAATTTGGCAATGACTCTCAAAGCATGAAATGTGTAAATCTTAACACACAGTTCCATTTCTAGATACATAAAGTAAAAAAATATTGGAAAATGTGAAAAGATTTATGTATGTTAAGGTATAGTCATTGCAACAATGGTTTTAATGTCAAAAAATGAGATCAGTTTCATCTCCATCAAAATGGGGTTGGTAAAATAAATCATAGCATAACTCCACTCAATGGGATTCAGGGAAGCCATTACAAAGGATGAGATATGTTTATGTATGGTCATATGGAAAAGTGTCCAAGATATACTGTGTGAGGAAAACAATGAACAGAATACTCTGCTTCAAAATTATTTTTTGAGAAAAAAATCATATTTGCACATGCACAAAAAATGTCAAAAAGGAGGTAAACATCCTTTAGAAAATACTAGTTAAATCTAGTGAAAGGACTGGAATGAACTACACTTCTTAATTACTATAATTTTGTATTTTTTATTTACTCTTGCTCTGAGCATATATTGGTTTTAATAAAAAGCTTAAAATATTATCTATAGAGAGCTTCAATTGTAAAGTTAGAGATCTATCACCATTTCCAGATGAAGAAAAAAATAAGAGAATATAAATAAGAAAATATCATAAGGCCCTTTCCTTCTTAGAGCCTCAATGTAATAAAATGTTTAGGCCAGCATTTCTCAAATTATACTTCATAAAAACTCTCCCCTCAAGATTCTCCTTGTGAAAAATATTGATTACTGGGAAAGCACGGATGTGTGGTATGTTCACTTTTTGGAATTTTGCAGTGAGGGTAAATGTATGAAGGTTCTGGAAAGATTTGCAGATAAGAAACTTGATTTGATTTAACTAAAATTTTCTAAACTGTTTTTATTCAGGCAACATCTACAGTATCTATTCACATCACATGCATTAAGAAATGTGGGCCAAAGTAATGTGGAATCCTGTGCTATTCACCCTTAAATTTCTCACTATTACTAAGGTACTTGATTTGTAGTAAGTGCTCAGAAAACACGTGTTAAATTATTAAGCAGAGAAAGAATGTTCTGTTGGAATCTGATACTCTTCCTTTGGTGTTACTACTTGTGTGTGAATGTTTAGGTGTATGAATGTTTAGGTAAGTGAATGTAATGGTATATAGGTATTTGTGTGAGTGTGTATTTACAATTTGTATCTCAAATGGAGAGTGATAATAACATTAAATGATCAGTGTAACATATGCATTTATGGGTATATAATGTAGATATTTAACTCTATTCAATATTCATGAAAAATAATACAATTTTTATACTTTAGCAAGTATATTTATGGGTACATTATAAGTAGGGAACATATATTTATAAATGTTCCCTAAGGATTTTTAGTTGCAATATGGGCCACCCCACCAATAGTTTTAAAAGTTCTTACAAGGGTGGTTTGAGAGACTGAAAAGGAAGATTTGCTCAGCAAATAGCTAAAGGCCTTTTACATTTCAAATCTTTTGAAACCAATAGAAAAATTCATTTTATCTTTGTAACAGAAAGGACATAAGACTGGATGAACAATTTTTCCTTTCTTTAGGGTAAAGAAAGATGAATTCTTTTGTCAACAGTGTATGCAAACTAATTGAATCCCCCAAATATAATGTCCTCAAAGCAGATAGGGAACTCTCTTGGCCTATTATTTCTTTCTGCTTCCCCAACTTTATGTCATAAAGGTCCAGAGGGGGGGGAAAGCAATGGTATAATCAAAGATTTTCTCTTAGAAGATGGATTGAATGCTGAGCAATCTACTTATTCATTAAGTGGACCCTTCCTTCATGGGGGAAGGGGTCCACTCAAGTCTTACCCTATGCCCAGGAACACAGAACACCTACATCCTCAGGTGTGGCCATTGTTCTACTGATACTATTACCCGCTGCATTTATTATTGCTGCACTTTCTCTTGTAGGGTGCCTCCATGTCATTCAGTAATAAGTTCAAGTTAACTGAGTCTCCATACATCTATGGGGTTTTTCTTATTTCTCCCTTGTGTGGATGGAGAATGGACAGATTGAGTCACATTCTTTGAAATGAATATGGAATGTCAGCTCCTGGGTTTAGGTGAATCACCATACAGTGTTGGGGGCAAGTGATCTAATGCACCTGAAATTAACCATGTGTCCTGGATTATGGCCAAAAGACCAGTAGGACCTACTTCCCATGGAAAAATATTGAGTAGGAATTCAATAAATATTTGCTTATCACACTGGATTTAGTGAAGCAAGAACTTTATGTCCTCTAAAATTCAACTCTTAGTAGGAAAGGAGCATATTAATGTCTAATGATAATGATGGATGAGCACCAGAGTAGGAGTCAGAGGCTGTATCTGACAGGCTCTCATCTAAATTATCAAATTGCAAGGATCCAGATGAGGCAATGAAAGAAATCAGTGATGTTCTTATTGCCCCTTAGCTCCAAAAAGATGATCCATGTATTTAATCCATGATGTATAGTCTGTCAAATAATGAAGCTTTAAATGGCCCAGATAACTGATTTATTCATTTTATCTGTTTAATACATCAAGATTCAGCACAAAAATTACCTTTGAATACTTAAAAAGGCTTTTAGCTGAAACTATTTAAAATCTTTCTGGTGGGCAAGGCAAGACCTACATGGTAACAAAAATATATTGAGCCAGCTTAGGGGCCAAGCATTAAGAATTGTTGAAGACTGTGGCAATCCAAGAGCATATACAGTACATATTTAGAGGGGACAGTGTATCCTTACCTCTACCTGAGATAAGCCCAATGTGGGTAAATCATCTAATATCTCAAGGCAAACCAGAAACTTAAAATTTTATGTATGATTTCTTTACCTTGCAGAAGTCAGGGGAGGGCCAAGCAAAACCTGACTTCAGGCTCTGTCCCACTCACAGATTGTGCATAATCTCAGAGGAGATTATCTCCAGCTTCAGCATTTTATAAGTCCTAATAAATTCATCAAATATCTTTATATGAGCAGCATGAAAGGAGTAAGTATAGGGAGGCCCAAAGAGGATAGTTTAGGCACCTCTATCTCGGCCTGATTTAAATTATGCTCACACTTTAGTCTTACCCCAAGTTAGGCCAACAGACTACAACATTGTGAATCTGAGCCTCTTACAGGTTGCTGAATTGAATTGTATCACTAAGACGCCAGTAAACACAGAAATTTTATAAAATGAAGACAGTGTTCTAATCAGAGGTCTCATTTAAATTTCAGCTAAAAATCAATTAATTTTCTGTTAGATTAAGGTTCAGAGAAAAAGTAATCAGTAAATGTAATAAAACAGAGAAGTATCAGGCAACACAGTAATGCCTATATAAAACTCTTAATTTAATGCTTTATTAAAGTTCTCAAAATCTAGTATGCAGCCCACTAGTGGGTTATAAATATGTCTTGAAACCCAGGGTTTCTTTTCTTTTTTTTCTTTCAGGCAAATGATTTAAGATTTCATGTGGATTCATTTTATATAAGAATAAAAGCCATTTGTTAGTAAACCAACTAAGTTATCATTCTACTGGAAATGACATATAACTAAGGTTTGCTGAGCTTTCTTAGTTGAGTATTCTACTAAGAAAATTGGCTGCCAGCTCTTGGAAACATAGCAAAGTTCTTGCATGCAAATAATTAGAATTTAGCCAGTTTTAGGAAGGATAATTTGTTATCAGTGTATCACGAGGTGTTGTTTTAAATTGTGAGTGATTTTCAATTGCTGTGGTTCTTGCTTTTTAATTATAAATTAGTGTTTGTTTAGTTTCCTCATTATTGATGAAGTTTTCTGTGAGATGTTTAGTTAACCCTATAGTTTGAGTGACACATGTTTACATATTTTGTATTTCAGATTTTCTGAAGACTGAGTCATTACTGAATTGCGGTTCAGAAATGATTCATCTATATTCTTATTGCTAAAACATAGTATAGATAATCACCTTCAAGTTTGCTTATATGTGACATTTGCATGTGACTTTTTAAATATGAGCTATGAACTTCTGCAACACAGTCTTATGATTATAATGTTTTTCTTTTATTTTTATGTCCATAGGAATTGTTATATAATGAAAGAGCAGGTGAATGGATTTGTCTTATTTTATAAAAATAATTAGTGATTCAAAAATGCTTCTTCCAAGAATTTATCACCTAAGGATTTTTCTACTGGGAAGCAGAAACAAATAAGAATTGGATTCTTTTACCTCTTTAGTGTGCTATGGCCAGCAAAGTTTGAATGCCACTTTTATAAAAAAAAAAACAAAAAAAAACTGTACATAGACGTCAGCCTTCATAGAACTCTGAATTAAAAAAATAGATGTGGTTGTAAAAAAATAAAGCCCTTTTCTGAAATAGAATAATAAAAGAGATGAGAACATGCTATGTAGAAGCTCTTCAGATGAGGTCTTATTAAATTCAATTGGTTTGGTAGCTTCATGCTGAAAATGCAGGACAGGATTCCATGTCCTGAGAGGTGCATGGGAATTGAGGTCAGTGGGTGAACATTTATAGGGCAACATTTTTGACAGCAGCTCCCAGGGTTGTTTAGAAGGAAGAAAAAATTATAGTGTGCATGTTGCCAATTTCCAGCCTTCTACCTATCACAGGCCTACATAATCAATAACAGTGAATTTTCCTGCACATCCTGGATGTGGTTTCAGAATCTTTTTCAATCTTTCTCCAGGTACTGCCTGTCAGTTAATTGACACCAGCATGCAAGTGGAGACTATGACCACCCCCCATGCAGCTAACAGGCTAACCATTTCCAGAATCCCTCTTTTATCCAAAAATAATGTTAAAATAAATAAATAAATGAATGAATAAAGCAAGCATGCCACAATACTATTCTTTTCATTAAAAGAAAAAACTAAATTGTAATTAAATTCAAAGAGCCATTCATGACTACTAGATAGTACTTCTTAAGATAGCACTGTTTAGACAATTCTATTGACTTCTGACAGTTACACAAATTTCTTTGTATTATTTCTAGGAAGATTGGGTTCCTCTCTCCATTCTTATCTAACTCTGTGTCTAAGATACACACCTTCCAGTGATATGAGTTCTACCTGAACAGTGGCTGTGCAATCAAAAAGCAGGAAGCCATTCATTCTTAGCAGAGAAGACTCAGAAAGCCCTCACGTTGAGGAGTGATTTTGTGTTGGGTTTTGAAGAGTTGTCTGGTAGGAAAAGATCAAGGATGGCCTATTCAACCTGGACTAGCACAAGTACAGACTTAGGGGTGGCTCAGGGATAAGGGGGGCATTGGCCCTGGAAGGCTGGAGGTGATGCCCCATTTAAAAAACATTTGCATTATTCCAATTATAGGGGCCCACGCCTCCTTCCAAGTTACTGTTTTACATTCCAAAAGCTGTCTTGATGACACTGGTGATCACAGATGGAGAATTAGGCAAGATGGAAGCAAAGAGCTCCAGTGTCACAATGAAACAAGGCAGTCAATTATCAAAGATGTAAGAATTGTACACTGAGCCCTGTGAGGCATTCACACTTTTGCATTAATCTTATCTTTGTGCAGTAAAAGACAAAATACATCACTTGTGTCAATTTAAATGTCTGTTTATTAAAGGAAGCCACATGTTTCTAACTCAAAGCCAGCAGAGATTAATTTTTATTTTTAACATACAACAAATTTAATGCCTGAATTCACAAATGTTTATTGACCACCTATTAGAATCAAAGAATTACACTTTCAATAATAGAAAGGATAATTTGTTATACTCACTGTTTCAATGTTGATTTCCTCACCAGATCTGTGAGCCTAGTGTACCTGATAGTCTGGCTGGCACACAGTGAGGATAAATAAGTACTTGCTGAATGAATAAATGAATGAATAAATGATCCCAAACAGTGTATATTTTGCATAGTCCTCATAATAACCTTGTGAGGTAGAAATTTTCCCAGTTTATCATTGAAGACATGAAGAACATGTACAAAAATAAATTCGTCGACTTGATCAAGGCCATCTTGCTTGAGAGAGCAAGCTGGGGATTTTTCCAGCTTTTGACTATGGCTCATTATACTCAGTGCCTGCTATGTACAGGCCCCAATGTAAGATGTTTCTTAAGCTGCAGCATGACATTTGATCTGCAACAGAGCCCTCTAAGGCCCCTGTTATCCCATCAAACAATCACATCAAAATGAGGATAGTAAATGATAATGGTGAGAAGAAAATGTAGGTTGTTGTGTACTCTCAGTTCAGGGCCCCTTCCATCATATGAAAGGACTATTTTTATGAATATCAGCAAGGTGGTGTTGAGTGGCTGAAAAGACGCAATAGGTTACTATGTTGAGGAGCACTGTTCTACTTTAGTCAGGTGTCTATATCTTGGACACTCTCTTAGGGACTTTCTCATCACCAGAACAAAATTTTAACAAAACTTAAAGGAGGAGAGGTTTATTTTGCCTCACATTTTCTAAAGTTTCAGTGTGTGCTTGGCAGACTCAAATGAAGAAATAGCATGGTGGAAGGACCTGGCTTGGAGGAAAGCTCATATTATGGCCACCAGGAACAAGAGAGATAAGAGAAGACAAAGAGAGGGAGATATACACTTTGAGGTTATGCCTTCAGTGACCCTTGGTCTTAGTCACTTTCTTTATCACTGGGATGAAACTCCCAGTTTAAGGGAAGAAAAGTTTACTTTGGCACACAGTTTGTAGACGTTTCAGTCCATGGTCAGCTGGTTTCAAGGCAGGACAGCATGGCACAGGGGCATGGTGGAAGAGAAACAGAGAGACTCCAGAGGAGCTGGGGAGGGTGATATACCTTTCCAGACCATACCCTCAGTGACCCACATCTTCTGACCAGACCCTACCTCCTAACAGCAAGTCAGCTATAAATCCCACAATCCAATCACCTTCTAAAAGCCCTGTCTATGAGTGGATGAGGTTCTTGGGAGAAGTCCAGATATAAACCATAATACCCACCTCTAACCAGGTACTACCTCCTAACAGACACTAAGCTGCTAAACTAATTAGTGGATTAATCCACTGATGAGTATAGTGCCCCCATGATCCAATCACCTTCTAAACATATAAGGCTTTTTGGAGATCCTCTGATCTAAACCATAACAGGCATCTTGTTTGGTTGGTGTATATCATGGGGTGGTTTTGAGTACAGTGGCTGAGTAATGCTGCAGTATTTATTTTGCTATACAGACAAGCCTAGCTGGACACATGCTTTCATTCCTTTTTGACTGAACAGTCCCTCGTTTGCAAATACTTTTTACAGGGATACTGCTTTCTGATAAATTTTTCTTCAGAATTTGGAGACTTTTTGTGCTCCATACAGGGCAACAGTAGCATAGGATAAATCTGCATTTATTAGACTTGGTGTTCATGTAGATTTTCTGTTAGACTTACAAAGGAGTTATAAATTATTCACACTGGAAAAGAATTCTCTCCAACTACAATTTAACTTTTTTGATAAGATTTTTTGGCATTTATCACATTGAGACTTTATAAATTATGTAGAGTATTGTAAAGTGGACTGACCTTTCTGGTAAGTGATTTGATCATTTGCAGTAGTGCTTTTTGCTAAAATATTGAATTTGCTGTCTTTCAAATAAACCTTGCTAGACTTGTAACACAATAACAGGTAAAAATTGCTTGTACAATCATACTAGAAATCTCCTTTCCAATTCCTGTCATTAGCAAAATAAATGCCTTCCTTGGATCTAAAAATATCCCCCTGGTTAGTGATGACAAGTTCGTGTCACTCAGTCCATTCTCTCTGTTGTAGATATTGCTAATCAATCACGGCATGTTTTATGTGAACCCAGGTTCAACCTCTGCATCCTCCTAACTCTAATACTCCAGTCATTGAGTTATTAAAGGAAACAGGAATGATTCCAAAAACAATTACAACAACTATCCTGAGAATAATCATCCCCCACTTGCCATGTGAACATGGACTTGTTTAGTTTTGAGATGTTATCAATTCCTGATCTAGGCTACTTTTTTCTATAATTCAGTTGTACAATGGGCCATGCTATTCATTTGAAAGTAATGATTTAAATGATAGAATAAGCTAATATTTGTTATGTACTTAGTATGATTCCTGAAATAGGGTAGGTATCCAATAAGGGTAACATTTACTTACATTCTTGGGAATCAGGTTAAAGAGTTGATTTGATTGTAGGTCTTTTACCCAACCTCACCCTCATTGTTGCCAGTAATTTGTCTTAAGGAATTATTAGGGAAATGGACAGCACAGTGTAGGAGATAAACCAGGTATTCCCATCCCTATCATTATTACATTTATTTGCTCTTAGTGTAAGTCAGTGTAACTCTCCATGCCTTCACCTACTGAACAGTGATCCCTGTTTAAAATCCCTATGTTGCAAGCATGAGTAGGGAATAAACTCTGAGTTCTCTACTGCACAGTAGGTGTTCAGTGCATGGTATTTTAATGCATTGTTTTATAAATATATGAATATCAGAGCAAAGATATGATAGACTGCTTAATACTCTTATACTCATAATATTTTATTGTGTAAAATAGATGTACATAGAAATTTTACAACTCAGACTTAGTTATTCTCTCATGATTGCATCTGTGTCTTCTGATAATAAAACCCATATAATTGGTATAGGAAAAAGATTTTATGTTTAATTTCTATTCTGAGCTATATGATAGTTGGCCATGAGTTCTAAGTCAGTATGAACAGGTCAAAATGTACAGTATTCTTTTTCCAATAGCGTGTTTTATTTTTTTTTAATTTTTGGTACTGAGGATTGAACTCGGGTCCTTGCACTTAGGAGGCAAGTGGCAGAACCACTGAGCTAAATCCCCAGCCCAACAGCATGTTGTTTATGTAATTATATACTACTGAAGAGCTCTAGTCAAGAAATTTAGTGGTATCTGTGTGATGCCAACTAATAGGGAATTTTGGCTAATTTAAGGAATTGGCCAATAACTGATTAAATGGAAACAGTACAAATATTAGCCTGGCTGTTTTCTGACTCTCATATGGGAATGTAACTCTATTGTAACTTTATTAAAACAGCATGAAATCTTATATCATCTATTTATACTTCCTCAAGTGTTCTTTTTATTTATTTTTATTATATTTTCAAGTGCTGAGGATTGAACGCAGAGCTTCACACTTGCTAAATACATGCTCTACCACTGTGCTATACCTCCAGCCCATTTTCTTTTTGTTAAATTTGTTGTTTCTTAATCTATCTCTCCTTTGTTATAGGACTCAACTACTAAAAGGAGACAACCAGGAATCCGTTGATAAATACAATGGTATCTAAGGATCCACATGACTTATCTCAGCATACCATTTATGTCTTTCAGCTAACTGTTCTACGTTTTCTATTCCCAGTAGAAAACAATATCTTTGTATATTAAGAACTACCTAAGTAACATAGTATCTAATGTTTTGAGATTAGATAGAATGAAAAAAATTTAAAAAGAGGTGTCAGTGGCCTGTTTTTTCTATTTCAAGACTCTAGAGATTTTGATCTAGCATAAGAGGATAACCTGTACAGTTAAACACTATAGATTAAAGATATAAGATGGCCATAACTTTGCAATTAATGTTTCAAAGTCTCCTAAGAGCTATACTCAACAGGCACTAGCTCACTATTGAAGAGGTCAAAAGGTGTGTAGAAGCCTTACTGACTTCTTTGATAAAAGTTCATTATCTTTTTTTTTACTTTGCTCATTACCATACTTCAAAAATGCTCTTAAGTATCTCTGGCAAGCAGAACATCTGAGTAATTTTACAGTAGTGTAAAGGATTTATTAATTATAATCTTTTCATGAGTCTATTTATATTCAATTGTAACATTAATAGGCTGCCAAAACAAACTAGAGTTAATTGTATTTAATTAAATTGTTAAAAACAAGTCAGGGTAGTTTATTATTATCGTAAGCAGAAAGCCATATTGATGTACTTGTTTATGTGAATAAGATCTGGTGTAAAGTTCTTTCTACCAGTTACAGTATTATTCATCAAATAAAAGCAATATTAAAATACTAATGTGGGAAAGTTGTCATCATAATAGAACATTTGGAAGTGGAAGATTCCCATAGTATTTGTAATCTCATATCCAGTGTTGCATCAATAAAAAGCAGACATCCTTCCTTCCTAGTATGGCCTCTGGGAAACTACATGGCCATTCATTCATCCTTCCTTTCTCTCTCCATGAGTTGGTGGGAGAAGTGTCTAGGATTTGGGTCATGGATGCCAGGAAAAAACAATGGTTCAAATAAGACCAGAAGAAGTCATAGTAGACTGTACTGAGAGTAAAGTATAGAGTTCAGGCAAAAAGGAATTCTCCATAAAGATGCTAGTATTCCTTTTGGTCAGGAGGCAGAAAGTAAGGTATGCTAGAAAACTCAGAAGATCAAGGAAAGACATTGCTTTGTTATTGCAAACTACATGCACATGCTTCAGAGACAGCAGGAGGCAGAGAAGAAGCTAACTTTGGAAGAAAAAGATTTACATATATATTAAATTAATATTTTCACTAAAAATTATTGTGTGCCTGTCAGTGTGCTAAGCCTTACATATTGCTTCTTTAATCTCTGTACTACTACTATGAGGTAGTTAATCTTCTCTTCTTTTTACCAGTGAGGGACATAAGACTCAGGGGCTTAAGTAATTTGCCCAACATAGTGAAGCTAGGATTTGAAATAGGGCAGTCTGGTTCTAGATCCCCTGCTTTCTAATGATTACAATAAAGAAACTTTGCCTCTGCTAGTATCATTACTTTTAGTGGAGAGGGACAGTATTATGATGGAAATAAAGGTCTGTCAAGAAAAAAAAGGTCATGGTCACAAATCACTCCTAATCTCAAAGGCTAAGGACAACAAAAGTGCATATCTTGTTAGTGCTACTGTCCTCTTTCTGAGGTTGGCTAAAGTCTGAGCTACTTACAGAATTCAGAGCAGCATCTAATTGAAATAGGTTTGTTCATCGTGGTATAAAAAAGGGTTTTGGAGGGTTTATCATCAGCAAATATATGCTGCAATCTGGAGGTATCCCAAGTCACTTCTGCTTACAACTCATTGACCAGACCTGGTCACATGACTGAACCCAAATGTCATGGGACCATGAAGTACAGCCATGTTTTCAGAAGGCAGGCAATAAGAAATGTTTGGTAAACAATTTTTATCATGGCCATAATGTACCTTAGTGGTTAAGAAATGATATTTCCTTTGTCATAGTATCCAGCTAAGATACCCAAGTTCAGATATCTTGATTTATATCTGTATCTGGATGAGGCTCCAGAAACTTCAGTTACTTTTCTATAAAGAAAGAAAAAAAATGATATACTAAAGGAGGGGATAATCCAGTGATTGAATCTGAGGCACCACAAATACAAAGGAACCTAAAGGAAGAAACCCAAGCATATACTGATAAAAACAGTGGTACCTAAATGTCCACAGGATTCATCCCAGTTTATGTTCTTCACCTATACTGCTATGTGTTCTTGTATTTTCTATCTAAAATCTAGGTGGTTTTGCTTTGTTTTTGTATAGGTGTCTTTTCAATGAATGGATGTCACATGACCCTGCTTCTCCTTTGATTTAATGTGATGCCAACTTTTGAGGCTGTGTGTGCTCCTGTCCTTTTCTCTATTGAGATTCTTTCCAATAGCAAAGGGCAAATGCTCCCATTTGCTCACTCTCTTCCTTTTCTTTCCTTCACCTTCTCATTTTTGTGAGTCTAATCTATGACCTGACTGCCACACTTATTCTACTTGGGAATAAATGGTCAAAGTATCTGATACTACATTATCTAGGATGCTGTGGCTTACTTTAGATGGAATTTTACAGCACCTACTTAGGAAGTAGGTGATTTTTTTTATTATATTGGATATTTCTTCTTTTCATTTCTAGAACTCTACCTCCTAGTTGGCAGGCAGAGAAATCAGTTATGGATCAAATGCACCCAGTTGTCATGGATTAATGCATGTAAATGCTTTGATGACAGCAGGAGACAAAGGCTTGTATGGGTGGATGCTGACCTTGGAGGAAAAAAATTAATGAAGCTAGGAAAACAGTGATAGTAGAGAACATTGCAATTTTAGGTGCTAAATGACTTATTTTCAAACCCTAGGAACACGGTAATATTATTGCTTTCCTCCTTCCTTTAATTAAGTGCTCTTATAATGCATAGTGACCTTGGCTGAAGAAAAGTTGTTTTAGGGAGAATAAGGATTCCTGACTGATCTTATTTAATGAACAGAGTTTTTCCTTATTACCTTACAAAAAGCAGTGCTGATGGGCAGAGCAGAAAAAGCTGCAATCCACCATTGTGAGGCTGCAGGAAGAGGAAAAAGAACAGGAACACTAGTTTGATCCACCAATAAATCTATGTGTCACAAATATCATTACCAAGTGCTGTTTTCCTGTGGAGAGTTCAGGAAGACAACGTGTACATATCAGGTTTTGTTCTGTGAAATGCAGCTTTATATTTGACCTCCCATCTTGTAGGAGTAGAATAAGGCTGAGGCAATTATTTTTGTCAACATTTTAAAGGATTCTCTAGACTATCTCCTTGCTACACACACACACACACACACACACACACACACACACACACAGGGTACTTCATACATTAAGGTATTTTAAAATAATATTCATTAGGAAAGAGTTGGAATTTACCTTAGCAACCATCTAAACTAAGCTTTCCTTGGACCCTTTCATTGGCTACTTCATTTGTCTCAAGACATCTCCTACCAAATGGTTGTTGATTCACATGTTGGATTCTTTGCTACTTATTATTTTAGGATGTGCTGAGATTTGGTATGGCTTCTTTCTGTGACCTAGACAAAATTAATTTAATCATAATATTCATCTACCCCTGTCCTAAACCACTTCCATTCATATCTTTCTTCATTACAGTGAATGACAGCTCTAGTCTTCTCATTCATCATGTCCCAAACCATGGAATTGCCTAAACTTTTCTCTTTCTCTCAGAGTTCACATTAGAATTACCATTATAGCTATTTTCCCCTAAATCCACAGTGTACCCAGACTCTGGTCACTTCTCACCACCTCCACAGCTGTTACCCTGGGACAAACCACTGTTTCTCTGTGGTGAGTAATTCAGAAGCTCTTGCTGGTATCTGCTTTCCCTTGTAGTCTCTTCTCTAAACAGAGGGCACAATAGTAAAATTGGAAGTTAGACTTTGTCCCTTATTGGTCCAAAACCCTTAATGCATTCATATTTCTCTCAGGTTAAGAGCCAAAGTCCTTACACTGGGTCCAAGACAATGTGTTTCCCTAGCTATTAACTCATTATCATTGTGACTTCGTTTTGTGGTGGTCTCTTGGCTAACTCCTCTATCCACATCTAACCTGCTTTCTGCCCTTTCAAAGACAAACACTTTTGGGTTCATTGTCTCCGGCTCCAACTGCAACACTTTCCCCATATTTACATGCTAGATGTTCTCAGCCCCTTCAAGTCTGCCTCAAATATCACCTCTGTGAGATCCCTAGGCCCCTTTGTTGGTGTGTTTGTGTGTGTGTGTGTGTGTGTGTGTGTCACTGAGAATTGAGCCCAGGGTGTTGTACATGCTAAGTAAGCATCCTACATTGACTATATCTCTAGCCCATCTTTATTGATTTTTTATTCCACCTTCCTCTCAGAACTTGACAGCACCTCATTCTGCTCTTCTGCTTTTCAGTGTATTTTCTGTTTTTTAATGTACTAGAATTCACTTATTTATTAAATTTTTTGTTTGTCTTTCTCTACTAGAACATTAAGTTCTACAAGGGCAGAGATTCCATCACTTTTGATCTCTGATATATCACAGGGCAAATAGGAGGCTCCTAATAAGTATTTGTTGACTAAATAAATGAATAAATGAAATTCTAAGACCTTATGAGATGTAGACCTTTTCTTCCATTTCTTATCAAATGTATTTAATTTTGCACTTATCCTTCCCTCCTAGCTATCGACTCTTTGCTGAAAATGAAATTCACTCTCGTTTGAACTGGCTTTTGTGATCCTGGCCCCTGAACTAGCAGGATTCTAATGATCATGGGAATGCGTACAGGGGCTGATTCACTGCCAAATCCATATGAGGGTGAGGTTACTGGTCCATCAAGCCGAATAAGCAGGGAAATGCAACAGAGTATGCAGAAGGCAAATTTGATGCTCAACAATGGTGTCGAATCACATTTCCACCCAGAAGATCCATTTTCTCCCAGTTCTCTAGCAGAAATTCAAATGGCAAGGTCATATGACTTTTAAATGCAGAGGACTTCTAAAAGAAAGAATTTCAGATTTAAAGGTCTTTTCCTCCCAATGTAATAGTGTTTAAATCTTACACAGCCTTTATCCCTTACTGGACTCCAAGACCTGCATGCACATTCATAGGTGTACTCTCATACCCTCACCCTCACCCATCTATACTATTTATACTATTTGATAGGAACCGATGAAGGTAGGAAGTTTTATTGTCTAATTTTTCAGATAAGGAAATAAGAAGCTGTAAGTAATTTTTCTAGCATCACATAGCCAGTAAATGACACAGCTAGGATTTGATCCAGGTGGTCTGAATCAACAGTCTATATTTCTGACCACTGTCATACACCCACTTATGTGCACCTTCTTTCTGGAAAGGAGTGTATAGTTACCTTGGGAGATGATTCTTAGGGAAAGTGTACCGGTCAATTTCCTGTTGTGCTGAGACAAAATACTTGACAGCAACAACTTAAAGGAGGTAAACTTTATTTGACTTATCATTTCAGAGGTTCCAGTCCTTTGTTGGCTGGGTTCCAAGGCAGAGACATCATGGCAGAAGTGCACAGAGCAACAAAGCTGCTTAGTTCATGGTGGCTGAGAATCAGAGCACAGGGGAAGAGATATACCCTCCAAAGGCAGACCCCAGTGGCTCACCTCCAACTGGACGACCTCACTTTATAACAGCACATTTAGCTGTGAACCATAGTAAATCAATCCATTGGTGGGTATAATGTCCCATGATCCTTTCCATGAATCTCTTTTTTAAAAATATTTTCAGTCAAGTTAACAATTAAGGTTAACCATCATAGAAAGTAACAACCTTCTCTGATTTCATAAAGGGTACTTTCTTGAGAGATTCCTCTAAGATGTGTAGACTATTTTAATACTGGGTAGCTGAAAGTCGATTTTTTTTCTCTCTCTAACGCTTACCTGAATCTTGAAGAATTTGGGGCAACAGAAGAATAATAGTGTTAGTTTTAGCCTGTGGTAAGTCATAGAGCCAGCTCAACATATCTTCCAAAGAAGAGTCATTCAAATGTGAGGATCCAGTGTCTTAGTCACTTTTCCCATTGCTGTGACAAAATACCTGACACTTGCAACTTAAAGGAGGAGAGGTTTATCCCGGCTCCTGTTTTGGCTCTAAGGCGGGAAGGCATAGTGGCAGGGTCTGATGAAGAAAAGACGCTCTCTTCTTGTGAACCAGGAAGCGAAGAGTGAAGGGAAGGTCTGGGAAAGGAGATATACCTTCCAGGCCACACCCCCAGTGACCTACCACCTTTGACCAGACCCTACCTCCAACAGCAAGTCAGCTATCACACATCCATAATCCAAACACATGAAGATTTGGGGGCCATCTTAGGTCTAAACCATAGTCAGTGAATCATCATCCCTTTTCCAGGCTATTGATTGTCATATATGTGGTTCAGCTGTAGACTAGGACAGGCCTATTTCTTGTGGAATTCTGATTTTTATTTAAAGAGCACAAGGTGCCAATAGCTTCCTTGCAGCTGTGTCACTCTGCCAGCTCACATTGAGCTCACCATCAGTGAAGACCCCCAGGTCCCTTTCACACATGCCACAGTGGAGTCACTTCTCCTCAATCTCTGCTTTTACAGCTGGCTATTTGGACCCACATGGGTCCTTGTTACTTTCTATCTCTTTAGATTTCAATCTTCATTTCATCTTATTAGAAACCTTAGAAATTTCAATATTTTCATTCGGTGTATCAACTATAATTCCCAGCTTAATGTTTTTGAATGAATAAAGAAATCCGTAAGAATTAATAAATTAATTCCTAAACATGAATTGAGTATTACCACAAGTTCCAGGGGAAGTGACAGCATGCTAACACTTCTTCGATTTGTGAATTTAAAAAGTGGTTTAAGTTTCTTCTTATATATGTGAACTAAGACATAGAAATTCCAGGAAAAATATTATTTGAAAGATAAATGATTTCTAACAGATTATTTTAGAGAATATGGTGCAACAGAGAAAATGTGAGGCATACGTAATTTATAAATTTTTAGTAGCCACAGTTTCAAAAGTTAAAAAATCAAAATATGATTTTAACCCAATATATGCAAAATACTATTTTAAAATATATCTTATGGCTGATAGTAACAATTTAGCACAAATTGCATGTCTTAAAATAATACAAACGTATTTCCTCAGTATTAAGGAGAACAGATGTCTAAAATCAAGTTGTCAGCTGAAACTTTCAGCTAGAGGCTCAAGGGAAAAATCAGTCCCCTCTTTGTCTCTTCTGGTTGCTGGTGTTCTTGTCTTGGCCTCTTCCTCACTCTTATCTCTGCCTCTTTGGCCACAGTGTCCATTCCTCTTCTGTCAAATCTCCCTTATTTTCACTCTTAAGAAGGGACACTTCTCCTTGGATTTAAGGGCACCTAATCTGGATAAACTTCTCTTAAGATTTTTCATCACTTCTTTTTGTTTTGGCCAAGTGTGCTAGTTAAGCTCAATTGTCAGCTTGACTGGCTTTGGAGCCACTTAGGTGATTAGTAAAGTTTACTCCATGTGGTTGGTGGGTCATGGAGATGTGACCTTGGGTATTGTATCTGGTCCCTTGCCCTTTACTTTCTGGTGTTACTTCCTGCTCTGCTTCCCTCCATGAACTGAACAGTTTACTCTGCCCTGTCCTTCTGCCATGATCTTTCTGCCTTGGAGCCTGCTGACCATGGACTAAAGTTCCTGAAACTAAACCTCCTTTCCTTTAAATTGTGGTATTGGGTCCTAGCAATGAGAGAGCTAATTAGCATACCAATTAAGGCATTCACCAAATTATTATGTAAGGTAGTATTCTGATGATTAACATTAGTATTAGGTGATGTAGACATATTTTGGGGGGGCCATTATTCAACCCACTCCAAATGTATGTGTAATCAAAAGAATTATTAATGAGATGTTTAGCTTTATTTTACTTGTACTAATTCATTTCCACCTGTTATGTGTTTTACACTGACAGCCTTCTCAATTCAGACACTCAACTTTCATCAGAAACATTTGATCTGCAATGAGATTTTATAAAATTTACAGTTGAAAAAATCAGTTCACACATTTGAGTTGTTTCAATCGTACTGGAAAGTTTTCCAGAAAGAAAATCAAGTATCAGTTTTGAAATTTAAATGAAATAATTAAAAAGTTAAACCTTCATTTCCTGGTCTAACCAGTTACTCACTAGTTACTTGAGTGCTTGCTGGCTACATGATCAGAACTTCAATGCCACCTGGGATCAGCTTTCCATCAAGCATGAGCTAAATGTGCCCTTCTAAGTTCCTCTAATTAACTTCTTTTCAGAACGTTAATTTGATGTTTTGTGAGATGAAGAAATAAGAGAATACACTTAAAATATCAAGAGAATGAATATAACTGGACGTAAAATGGATAACATTATTAATAATGGCAAATAGTAAAGTCTTATCAGTAAAACAAGCTATAAAGATAAAACAAGTTTTGACCAGCACACACTTAATGATATTTTAAGCTATCTATCTTTTATATAGTACATTTTGCCTGAGAGATTTCCCAAATAAGATGCTGATTGTTTGCTCCTAATAGCTATCCTAGGCAGAAATGTATCCTTCTTAAGAAGAGAAAGAATGTTTCCCTTTTTAATGGTTTTAGAGAAAGACCACAAATCATCTCATATATTACATTACAAGAATTATAAGAGCTTAGCTTCAAAACCAGAAAGAATTGCACCGACAAAGATAATATTGTGGCTTATGAGATGGTCAAACATCTAAAATACATTGTTCCTATTTGGCAGGTAAGTTCCAAACTTCGGAATTGCTTCCTATCTCAACTGAGAAATTCTTCAGAATCAATTCTCAATATTTTTTCCAGGAAAAAATATTTACTTATTGAAGAGTAGAAACTTACATCTCTCAGTTTGGAATATTTTAATATAATCATTATTGGGAAGGGATAAATATTCAGTATAGATTGGGCCTGGTATCATCCATATTGACAGACTGAAGTTGAAGTAATTTCCTTGTGGGATGTCTCATGACCAATTTTTTGTCCCACATAGATTTTCATTTCATGCTACAAGCATTTCTGTGGGATGCTGTGCTAATGCTGATAGGTGCCAGAGGAGCTGATGAATAAAAGCAGACTTTAACATCAAAACAGTGGGTAGTGCTTAAAAATGTAAGACAAGGTGAAGTGAGTTGAATAAAAGTAGGGAATAGGAAAGAATAATGATGCCAAGCTAAAGGAATTGTGGAAGACCTGTTGTGTGGAGGTAATAGCAGAGGAGCAGGCCTAGAAGAAGTATGAAAACAGTCATTTCTATTTCCTGTGTTGTCCTTGTGTGGCAGGCTGGCCATTAAACCCCAAGCCTAGCAGAGTGGGGCCAATAATGGAAAAGGATGGAAAACAAGCTAAACAAGCAATCTAACTAGTATTGTTGAAACAATTTTAGGCTTTATTACCCATCCCAAATAGCACAGAGCTATACTATTTAAGTCAAAAGGTTAGACTCCAGGACTTGTGTCTTCTATTCTCTTTCCTGTGGCTTCTACTTTCAGTTCTAATCTAAATACAGCTTAAGTCCTGTCCTATTGAGATAAAACAAGCCAGATTCAAGGGGACATGGTTTTTATACTTAATCTCTAAATTGTACCTCTTTGAATCTTCTTATAGATTTTCCTTCTCTAAATCCCAGGGTTTATTTACATGTTTACTTATAGGACACACTGAAATCTGAGTCTTGGTAATTTTCTTTTGTGAAATTTTCTCATGTTTTTCATCTCAAGTCTCATCCCTTGTACTTTCATGTCCTTTTGGACTGTTTCAGATTTGGGCAGCATTATCTCTGCAGAACAAACCAAAAGCTTATCTGATCTATATGAGGTTTGTTAGCTGCAGCTCTAACATGCATTTTTTAATAGTTGCCATGTTTTAAGAGGTAGACAAATATTCTCACTATGTTAGCAAGTGCACTAAAATACAGAGAGTTAATGTGCAAGCAAAGATGCTCTAATAATCAATTATCAGCAAATTTAGTCTACTCTTGTTTCAATTCTTCATTCCTATGCCTTCATCCTGCTACCCTTCCTACCAGATAACTCCTAGGCATCTAGTCCCCAAGCAAAAGTCTTCATCTTGAGCCAGGGCTGGTGGCACGTGCCTGTAATCCTAGCACTCTGGAAGGCTTAGGCAGGAGGATTGCAAATTCAACCCTAGTATAGGTAACTTAGCAAGACTCTGCCTTAAAAACAAAACAAAACAATTAAAAAAGACTGTGATATAGTTCAGTGTGAAGGCCCTAGGTTCAATCCTCAGTACCACAATAAGTAAATAAATAAAATAAAATAAACTCAAAGAGCTTTACAACCATGTCATCCCACTAATACACTTAAACATCAATCCAAGGGCAAAACTTTTAGAGGGTAAGTAGACTTTGTTGACAGTGTTGCAGAGGTAGCATGTGAGTGAGAGCATTACACCTTGTCACATGGAACAAAAATTTACTACAATCCTGCCTTCCACAATCCAGTCCCATCTTCCCTGCAACTGCCCTTGTGCCATCTATGTTTTTCTAAACTCCAAACACTGTTATGCCAGCCACCTTCTCCTCTGCCTACCCACTCCTCCTCCTTTATGTCTATTTCTTCCCTTCCAGACTCCCATTTTCCCTGAGAGGAACCCTGAACCATTTTTTAAGTACAGAAACTTCTTCCTCTTGATCTTAACCTTCCTGCCAGCCTTCCCAGCAGGATAAGAGGATCTTCCTTAGGACCCATACACTCAAGAACCAATGGGAATGTTAGTGTAGTTGTCCCTTGTTATAGGAGGGGGATTGGTTTCAGGATCCCCATGGATACCTAAATCTGTAGATGCTCAAATCCCTTATATAAAATGGTATAGTATTTGCGTATAACCTATGCATGTCCTCTCATGTACTTTAAATTATCTCTACATAACTCATAATATCTAATACTATGTAAATAGTTGTTATGCTGTATTTTAACATTTGTATTTTTTTATTGTATAATTATTTTTATTATGTTTTTTGAGTATTTTCAAGTTGGGTTAATCGAATCTATGGAAAGTATATATTAATATGGAGGCTAATGGCATTTATAAATTCACTATATATATATATATATTTTTTTTTTCTCTTTTTGCCCTTCTGTTTTCTTTCATTTACCCTTATTCCCTCTCTCAAGCCCTCCAGTTCTCCAGTCCTTTCCTATCCCATCCTATCTGAAATATTCCTTCATTTCTCTCAAAATTAAGTCAGAGGAAAAAACATTTATTTCTGTATGCTCGATGGAAAATATATGTACTTAACCGTCATTTGAGAAAGTAATGCTTAGTTGTGAAACACTTTTACAATAATGAAAAAGTAGTTAAATTGCCTTCAATTTTCCATGAGCACAGATAACATCTCTTGCAATTTTCCACATTTTCCCATTGACCTAGTTGCTGTTCTGTTGTATGGAAGTGGAGACTCAACATTTTTCTGTGTTGCAGTTTTATACCCACCTCCTTCTCTGCCAACCTGCTTAGCTGTTCCAATCTTCACCTTCTCTCTGTCCTCACAGTTGGGGACTGTACTTTGACTTTCAGCACCTAACATATCTGGAATAATTTACCTTAAAATTATTCCTCTTTATATCTTTCTTTTAGGAGCATTCGGTTAATATTTTCACTGTTTTTTGTTTTGTTTTTTGCATTTTTAAAAGACACTCAAAATGAAGGAATTTAGCTCCTGACTTGACTGCATTTCATATTAAATTTCTCTCTCTCTCTGTTTTTTTTTTTTTTTGAGGCAAGTTCTGACTGTGTAGTCCAGGCTGGGCTTGAACTCACTATGTAGCCCAGACTGGACTCAAACTCTCAACAATCTTCCTGCCTCAGCCTCTTGAGTACTGGGACTATAAGAATGTGTTGCCATACCCAGCTTTAGACATTTCTTTTTTAAAAAAGAACATTCTTCATTTAATTTCAATACCCCTTTGATTAGCAATATTTTATACACATACTAACCAACATGTTATAAAAGTATAAGTTAATGAATGGCTGAATTAAGTCTATGTTGGATGCTTCATTCTTATGAACAGAATAAAAATATTAGCATATAATGCATTTTTAAAAAGAAGGCAGTTGTCTTTGAAAAATGGAACTGGACTATGTGTTTTTCCTGTCAAAAAATCTGTATTGGAGGACATCTTTTTCAGCTCATAAATGCTGAAAGCACAACTTGCAATCTCCCTTGGGTTAAATATGATGAACAAATAGACATTATCATTGAATTTTCTATACAATATCACCTTTCAGTTACTTTCAGATAAGTCTATGTGGGCAGAGTATCGCCATAAAATAAAACAGAACTTGATCATACTTGGTAAGCAAGGCACGGGCCGGGGATTTAGCTCAGCTGTTCCAGCTCCTGCCTTGCAAGTGCAAGGTCTGGAGTTCGATCCCCAGTACCAAAAAAGTAAAAAAATAAAGATAAGCAAGGCAATATATGTAGTCAGGAGCAAGCATACTCATTGTGAAATGACTGTTCATATGTGATTTACAAACTGGAGAGAGTGGCGTCCTTCATAGGAAAGGCACTGCGTATTTGCTAACCTATCACTACCTCTAGTGTCCAAGGCTTATAGGTTAATTTATAAATTGAGCCAAATAAATGGTACCTAATAGGGATTAAAAGGTATATGATATTAGCAAGAAAGAAAATAGATTCTCTCAAATACTTCCTCAATTGGACATATGATAATGTTAATTATAATAAAAAACTTGAAAGTAATAACAACTCACATGCAACACTTATGTTCCAGGCATTACTCTATTATCTTTGCTTGCATAAATTAATTTTAGTCCTTGACGTAAGCCTATATGGTACTTCTATTGTTGACTTCATTTTACTTGAGGGAAGCCTGCAATACAATTCATAACTTTCCTGGCTATGGTAGATGCCTCACAAGTAGCAAGAGGGGTTTGAGCCTGAGCTGCCTAGACTTCATGCTCTTAGATGCTACCTGGAATGGACTCTACTTTTACTGAGACTATTGCAGCAGATGTTTTCTGCTTCTACTATTTGTATTACTCTGAATTGACAATGAAGACAGTATTATTGTTCTTTTGTGTCCTTGCTTGGCAAATAGACACACTTTCTATTCCAGGATGTAGGGTCTGAGGATCTCCTGCTCCACTCCACACAACGTGTTATAGGAGAGCAAGATTGGGAGCACTTAAGCACTGGTAAGAACTGAAATTCTGGGATGAATGGTGAGCTAAATATGTGGACTGGAAAATGTCTGATACTAAAAAGAGAAAAGTTTTAAAAATCTGCATTTCAAAGCAAGTGTATTATCTATTCATTATTGTTTACACATCCATTCTTGCAGCGGTTCTCAGGTGAGAGGCATCTTCAAATTTGCTCAAAATTCTTTCTTTCTTCCTGATCATTTGCTTCTGAGGTAACATTTACAGGTAAGGCTTTGATACAATGGATTTTTATTGTCCTGAATTTTAATTATAATTCATTTCTTACATCTTGCCTTATCAGGGGTACATTTTAAGAAACCAAATATTCCTCTGCTTTATGGTCTGCATTTAGACATTTAATTGCAGACATTTGTGGCACAATTCTGTTTGTGGTTTTACCAGCCTGATGATTTTTCTTATATGAAATGATGAGGCATTACTCACTTAGTATAAACTTTCTTTTTCACCAATAATCAATACTCTTGTCCTCTGAAAACTAAGATGTATATTTTTACACACTTTTGCTTGTATTATGTAAATATTTAATTTATTTGGGAAAAGAATATCTTCTATTTTAAATGTATCATTAAGACAAGCTTATTTTCCTGTGTTATGCATAATTCTTTTTTATCTATTTAAAAATCCACCCTGTATTTAAAAATCCACTCCTGTATTCCCAGGAGTCCCATCTCAAAGATTCTCTGACTAGAATGGAAAAATCCAAAATAAAATAAAATAAAACCCTGACAATACCAACTACTGGCAAGGATGTTAAACAATCCTATGTTAACTAAAAATGATACAATTACTCAGAAAACGGTTTTCCAGTTTCTTACCAAATTAAACATATACTTATTATATGACTCAGCATTCCTAGTGCTAGGTATTTGCCCAGGAGAAATGAAATTTATGTTCACATAAAAACAGTACATGAATATTTATGTAGGCTCTGTTCATAATCACTAAGAACTAAAAGCACTCTAAATGTACTGTAATGGGTGAATAGATGAACAAGCTGTGGTCTGGTCACACAATAGAGCAGCAGGAATAAAGTGGAGCAAACAAGCAACAACATGGTGGAGTCTCAACTACATTATGCTAAATGAAAGAAGCTAGAAAGACTATGAAAAAGCTATGGAAAACTCTGAGACCACATCCCGCATGGATTCACTTATACGGCATTCTGGAAAATACAAAATTCTTGGGGCAGAAAACTTACCAGTGTTCCAAGGTCTGTGGTTGAGACTAGAAAGGGGCCATACAAGGAAGCTTGAGGGTTGATGGAAATTCAGTAGATTGTGATAATGGCAGTGGTTACATGACTGTATGAATTTTTCAAAACTCATAGGACAGCTTATCAAAAAGAATGAGTTTAAAGTAAATTTTAAAATACTGAATAACATAAAACAAAAAAGGTTTACTGGCATCTTTTGCAAACTGATTCAACATTACATGTGCTTTGCGTAATGCCAGGAAATCTGTCACCTGTCTTTATTTCGATCTGCTATATTTTGAATTGGATAAAACTGTCTATAAACCCACCAATTCCTGAATGTATCATGTTTAGTTTCAGGTGATGTTCAGATAGGGGTTGGTAAATCCCCCTTCTTCAGTAATTGTTGCACAATTACCTGTAAAGACAAACCACTTAACTCCTCTGTTACTCTTCTGTCTGCCTTGCTCTAAATCTTGGCCTCTTTCTTTTTATTTTTTAATTTTTTGGTACCGGGAATCGAACTCAGGTCCTTGCACTTGTGTAGCAGGTGATGAAACCACTGAGCTAAATCCCTGGCCATTGGCCTCTTTCTTTTTAGAAAATGTTATAGTGTGAAGGTGACTCTGTGGATCCCCAAACAGATATCGACTATGAGGGCAATTCCTCCAATTTGTTGGTATGATTCTCAAGAGTCAAAAAAATTTAAAATTTATAATAAAACTATTTCTTCTAATAAGGAGATCCTCCTGGTCTATGGCCAACTGAAGATCAACAGTATTTTCCTACCACATTGATGATATTCACTTATTTTTTCATTGGTGCACTACTGACTTACTGAACACTTACCTAATACCATCTATGTACTGAATCATGAGCCAGGAATTAATGAAAAAGTGGTAAGTCTTGCCCCCAGAAGCCTATGGTCTAGTGGAGCAGAGAGATATGTGATGGCTAGACGTAGCATCATGATTGCAGTGATTACAGAGAATTATGATTAATTTCTTCCTCAAGGAGGTCCAGGAAGAACAAAGAGAAATGGTGACAACAGTGCTGTTCTTGAAGAGCAAATTTTATTTTGTCTGGGGGGAGAAGGGTGGAAGAAAGTTGCCAGGCAGAAGAAAGAACAACGAGAAAAGCACTGGAGCACAAACAAGCACAGTGTGTTTGGAGAAATCTGAGTAGTGCAGAATTGCTGGAGGGTGACATATAAAGGAGTTGTATTGGAGATGACACTAAAGAGGTGAGGTCCAGATTCACAGGACCTTGTGATCATGCAAAGGAATTTATGCTTCTGTCTTGCAAACCTGAGATGAGGAACCTACAGATCACAGGGCTCATGACTCTGCCCAGGCCTACAATCTAGTTTCAGTTTGAAGGATTTGAAAGCAACCCTCTTTTTCCATTTTTGCTTTTCAAAAATGTCTGGATATTAACATTTTATATCTAAACTGCAGTTTCAATTTTTTCCAATGACATTCTTCTACTCAATAAAGGAGGTAATCCATTTTGGAAGAAATACAGATCATGCATGGGAGTCAGTAAAATTATTTTCAGTTTTAGTGGAAAAATATTCAGCCTGTAAATATTTTAATCTTTTCCTTTGGTAGGTGGAAAGGGCCCCTTTAAATGGTTTTTGGCAGGGAAGAGACACAGTAAGATTTGCATTTTAGAAATATCACTCCAGAGGCAAGGTAGAGAGAGGACTTTGGCAAGATATATTTTACTGCTCTGGAGGCTCAATTTAAGCAAATCCTTTTTAAGCATCTTATGGCCAGACAGGAAAACAGAGGAAGAAAATATATTCTCACCGTCTGCCATTCTGTGCAAGTGGGAATGCAACCAAAGAAAATTGTGTGGTCTTTCTTTCACTCTGAGACAGAGAGTGAGGAAAAGAAAGACAAAGAAAACCACAAAGTATCTTTCCACATAATTGCATAAAAGCCTGATATTATGTGAATTATTGTATCATACATGATTCTCAACCGATCATACCATTAACAGTCCAACAGAAAGAAGCATTAGGAAATTCCATAGCAAGGCTGAGTTTTGCCTACAGTACTTTTAGTTTAATGTGCTCTTTTGAATACTGTATCCTATTTTATCAAGACCATCATTGTCATATATAAAAACAACAGGTAACCCAGCCTGAAATATCTTCCCTATGTTTATTCAATGAGTCGTTTTGAGAGGGTGATGGGTAAGAAGAGAACTGGAAAATTTGAGGCAAATCATCAAAACCTTTTGAATATCAAAGTTTTATATTGAAGGACTCATTAGCCAAAGTTGTTGGGAGGTGCTAATTACTGTGTAACCAGCTGGAAAATCTCTATTGTCAGCATAATAATTTACCAAACACTTTGCCTAATCTATTCTTTCCTGCATTGAAAGCTCTCTGAGGCCAGGAGCATGGCCCTCTCTGCTCACAGCTGAATCCATGGCATGTGGCACAGAGAATGGACTCTGGCAAGAGCTCAGTCAATGTCAGTGGCAGATGTGAAAGATGCCCAGATGGGTGCCATGTTGATCTGTGGTCTCTGCAGTGAAGGTAGTCATATTTCCAGAACTACAAGTGATTTGTAGTATAGGGCATCTTAAAAAAACTTTCCACAGGGTCAATGCTTACAGAAAAAAGGTACATTAAAATTATGAAAATAAGCAATAATTCTTTTTCCTTGGAGATATTAATCCAAAAGGTTTTGAATAAATCTTACTATCTAGCAGTCACTAGTGCTACCTTTTCACTAAATAACCTCTCATCTCCTTGCCAAAGCATAAATACCTGATATATTTATTTTCATAAAAATGAAATGCTATTTTATCTTTTGTTCAGTAGCTTATTTTTTCTATTGATATATCATATCTACCTGCATTATGGCTTATATATAACTCATATTGCACAGGATTGTGCTCCAGTGTCTTCCTCTTCCAGGAGACTAAACTCTAGGAGAGCAGGAACCATGCTTCCCTCATCCTCTCTTCTATATCTAGGCCCTGCCATCCAGCATCCCTACTTCAGTATTGTTTGCTTAATAATCACTGTTGTGCTGCATGATTTCTTATTCTCTGAATATAGCATAATTCATTTGCTTAACTTATATTGTTGGAATGTTAGGCTGTAAAGAATATTTTTTAATAGGAGCACCCATGAGTAATTTCATTCATATCAATGTTAGGGATTATGCATACTTTTAATTGTTGTAATAATTATTATAGAATAATCCATGAATATATTCACCATATAGAAATGAAAACCTTACAGATTAGTTATGAGTATTCTTTAACAGCCATCTTACTGTGCATACAGAGTCATTATTATCAGTTTGTTTTGAATATTCCTACATCATTTTCTAGGTTTTTATGTAATGTATATGCATGATGAACAACTTCTTTTTCTTTCTTGCTATTTTAAACAAAGCTTTGGTGAACAGCTGAATTACACCAGATGCAGACCTAAATACAAAGATTTGTATGCAGATGGTTTAGTTGAAAGGTGATTGGTGATCTTAAGATATGCCCAAGGGGAATGGGGAAGTGAGACTTGGAAGGGAAGATGATCAATGGGAACTCAGTCCCACTAATGCCTTCTTGGGGCCTGTACAGAACGTTCCTCAGAGAAGTTCCATTTGAGGAGTGAGTAAACCAGGATATTAATCCACTACCTCTGGCTTGTCATCAGCTGTGGGCTGGGTCTTAGGGACATCATTCTGTACAGTTCTGACCTGCCCTGTGAGTGGGCCAAGGTTGTTCCTGCATCCATGTTTGTAGGAAGTCCTCAACCAGCTCCAGTGCCTGTAGCCGAAAGCTGTGGTGTGCAGTAGCAGAGACTTCTGCAAGAATAGGGGCAGGGTGTTCATTACAGCATCTTCGTGTATGAATTCTTGTGCACCAGTGATTGTATTTTATTGAGTGTTTTGAAGAAAATATTCAAATGATCTTTTAATGTTTTTAACTGGATTCTATTTTGGGTGAAAAATACTCTATTACAACATATCTGCTCACCTCTCCACAGTTCAGTTCTGCTAGAAACAATTTGGTTCCATTTCAGTCTCCCCTGCTGCTAGGTCAGTTCATCACCTTAATTGCCTTGCAACACTCTCTGGCCTTTCTCATACACAGTGCAAGGCTGTCACTCTGCATCTTTCTCCAAGAGGAGGTCACTGCTCCTATCAATGGATGTCAACTGAGTAGCATCAAGAAGGCCACTCAGGGACTTAATGATTCTGAAGCTGCAACGCAAACGGTATGGCCAGGAAAGGGTCTTCATTAAACCTGACCAAATATTAATTTTTTTTGTTGCTCTGATGGTGGGTTAGTCATCCTCCAATAGCCATTAGAGCTTCATTTTGACAAGGATATTATGATGTCCCTTAATTCAGTGTTTTAAGTATGGACATCTACTATTAGCTTCAGAATCAGCTGGAGACCTCCTCAACATGTACAAAGTATGATCACAAAATATAGTAAATGTTTAAATTTTTTAAATTATTACAGTAAAAGACACATTGCCATTAATCCCCCTCAAAATACTCCTCACCCCTTGCTTCAAACACATTTATCCCATCATTCTTGCCACTTTCAGAAGTAGTTCTGGGAATCTTTGCTGTTTTTAATTGAAGTGTTCTAGCTTCCTCTGTGTCTTAGGTCAATACAAAAATTTTATCGTTCATTGTCATTTTTTCTTTGGGGAAGAGGCAGAAGTCACATGGTGCCAGATAAGGTGAATAGGGTGTATGGTGACACACTGTAAAATTATTACCAGCCTGCTTTTCTGTTGGTTGACACTTGGCAGAAAGCATTTACTGTATTTTTGTGCACACCTTATTATGAGACTCACCAAAAAGACTTCCAGAACTGTTTCAAAAAGTGACAGGAATGATAAGATAAGTGTGTTTGAATCAAGAGGGAGCATCTTGAGGAAGATTAATGGCAATGTGTGTACCTTAATTTTTGGTCAGCCATTGTACATTCTTGGTCCCTCCCTACTCCCACAGCTGGCAAGTCAAACTCTGGAGGGTGAGACTTTACCCATCTGTTTAACAAGTCTTCCAGGAGATTCGATGAGCACTAGCTTTTAAGAAACTTTGTTGTAGTCGTTTAAAATTTACATTTACATAAATTTTATTTGTCCAACTAATTTTTATAAGATAAAAATTATTTCAGCTATTGCCAATTCCTTCCCATTTTGGAAATTCTGATTTTCATTAATCACACATACATCATCAGGGAGGATTCCAGTGTCCTCAACCTCTGCACATTATGGATTACACAACTCTAGGGTAATGGAGCATTATTTCAAATATTGCATTAAGGTAGTATCATTGCTACAACTGTTCAAATTAATTATCACATTAAATTATTTTAGAAAATGGCATAATATTTGCAAGTAATATGGCTAGAAGTTATAAAGGCATGTGCCTCACTATGAAAGTTTGTTATTCAAAAACAAAAAGCTTTGGGCCAGGGATTTAGCTCAGTGGTTTCATTGCCTGCTGTGTAAGCACAAGGACCCAAGTTTGATCCCCGGTACCCCCCCAAAGAAAACCCATAAGGCTTTTTTAACATTTCAGTTCCTTGTCCCTTACCTTGCATGACTGTTCTCATTCTCAGTAGACTCTCTGTTGAGATGCTCTTACAGAAAACATCTTTCTTGCATGTAAAATTACCTGATAAAAATGATGGAACCTACTGATTTGGTTTAGCAAAGTTAGTATTTGTACTCTCCAAGAGTTTGTGCATGGATTAAAGTGAGAGAGCACACATATAGGCTGCTCAGAACTTTCTTATTGAGAACATTAAGCCATTCATGCAGATTAATTCAAGCATCTTTGCTCTATCCTTGTGGAGGAAATATTTTATCTTCCATTTTCCTGATAGGAATAACTCAGATATAGAACACTTCAAAAAATGAACATGGGTGAAAAAGATTTAAAACCTAATATTTGCTCATGACTCTATGCAGTCATTGAAAAGCACCTGTTGAGTGTCTGTTATGGTAGACAGTGTGCCAGGTACTGGGGCTGTGTGAGGAAACAGGACAGTGAGCCACAGCTTCCCATGCAAAATGGGCAAAGCCCAAGTTCCCTAGCATTTTTCTTACTACAAACCAGTGTTTCCTCAACTTCTTACAAGAATATAACTCTCTAATTCAAATTCATCTTATCTAGAAGTTCAATATATAAAAGATAAAATTCGGCTTATTCAGTGAAACAAGGGCAGAGAGGAAGCACGAGGGCATGGCTTGTTCAGCACAGACCTCATTCCCCAAGACTCACCCTGGTCCTTGGTCTTTCACATAGCAGGGTTTAAAAGTCATTGATCTAGACAGAAGAATGCAAAGAGTACATGCTAGATGCTATTAATATTATTATCATATTGTTCAAAATTTTTGAATTCCTTGCCATTACTTAAAAAATGTAGTAAAATCTAGACATCCTACTTTTCTGGAGAAAATGGTAGATCTAGCCACATGAAGCCTTGCCATAGATTTTTCCCTCCACCCTAAATCCCAGTTTTATAACATTTCTTCTTCTATCTTAATTTATGTTAAATGCCTTGAGTCAACAGGATACTGTACTTATAGCCTTATATTCATATTTGGGAAACTAAGTAATGTGCAATAACCCCAATTATTTATCAGCATAATAATCCTTTACATTTGTCTAGTGAATCCTTCATATTTGTCTAGTGATGACATTTCTTTGACTTACACACAGTAGATATTATTTTAATTTAATTGAGAACTTTGAACTCTGTATATTTATGTTCGGATAGAGCACCAAGCTGTACGTGGCCTGTGGGTGTGTGTTTTCTGTAGGTCTCACATGTGTGTCCAAGAATGATATTATTTTTAATAGCTTTTACTTAAGAGTTGAGAGATGCAGGTGCTGCTGATGCTGGCTAAGTTTCTTAAACTTTCAAGTATACATTAATTTTCATTTCAATCACCATTAATACTGTGCTATTGATTTGATGTGTTAGTACAGTATATGGAGAACATAGCACTTTATGTGATAAGCTAGCAGATCCTATCTTTGGTCTCCCCATTTACTTTGTGACTCTGGTACAATTTATTTGAAGTTGAGGGTGGTGATATTGAAGGGAAATATGGAATTGTTAACATGGTGTTCTCCCAACTTCTCATTTTTGATCATTTGAAATCCACCTAGATCCTCTATAAGGTTTTCTATTTGAGATAGGAGAAGAATTGCTTTTAAGGTTAACTTGCTTTAGGAATTCCCTTCAAATGTAAAGAACTATTCAAATGGAATAATACTACTTAGTATTAAAGAAATTACTCTATTCAAGAGCTTTATTTTTGCTGTCTATATTTATTTTTGCTATATATATTTATATATGCTATATACTTATATATATATTTATATATACATATATATACTTATTTGAATATGTGTTTTCCAGAAAGATGATTAAAAGAATAGCCAGACCAAACACAAAAGCATTTAGTCTATTTTAGAAACTAAATTAATTTCCCTTAATATGTATCAGAATTCTTCAAAGTAGTTTGATTTTTCTGCTGAAGAAAAACCTGAAGTCACAACATGGAAAATAAAAAAGTGAGTTCATTATTCATAGAATTCTTTATGAGTTCTTTTTCTCTGGAATCTAAAAGTGAGGCTGGAGATTTGCCCTTTTTTCCCCTGAATCCAAAAGAGACTGAGGCTGCTTGCAGGATTTAAACTTTTGGTTTTTTCCCAAGATTCATTTAATATAAGGTCATTCTATAGATCCTTGGATCCTACTTACCAGTCAAAACCTGCAAACTTTGTAGACAGTAGCATTTATTTTGTAGAAGGCTATTTCTAAGGGACATATGTGGGATTCTACAAGAAAAAGTCATTCCTGCTTTCTGACCTAGAACCCCCTTTCTCATCATCCAGACTACCTTTCCATTCAAACAAGAATGTTTGCAATTCAACACTCAATGCTCAGTGTCAGGATTTGACTTTTTTTTTTTTTTTTTTGCATAGGGTCTTCTATGTACCTTAGTCTGGCTTTGAACTGACTGTATAGTCCAGGCTGGCCTCACAGTAATCTTCCTGCCTCAGCCTCACAAATGCTGGGATTATAGGCATGAGCCACCGTGTTCAACCATAAACACATTTTGAATGAAAATATATTAACCCATTTTATGATCCTTCATTTTGCTCATAGAAAACTCAGAACTTTCTGTGACCAACAAGGCCTTGGTAACACAGCCTCTGGTCACCTCCCTGCCTTCATCCCCTGCTACTGTCCCATTTTCACACTTCTTATTGATATCAACACTTAAATAAAAGATGAACAGGGAGTAAGTGTGGTATTAAAGAATGTGAATTTTAGAGTTGGATCAAAGTTCAAATCACAAATTAGCCCTTTACTAAATATTAGACCTTGGAAAAATTTTTAAGAATTGTATGGATCTCAATTACTAGTCTCTAATATGGTAACAATAATAATCTTGGGGCAGAAATGTTATGAGGATTGGACTTAAAGTGGCAAAATGCCTGGTGGAAAAGTTATTTAATAGTAATTTTCATCATCATATTGATCATAAATTATCATTCAGCTACTGTGGTGTAACAAATAGCCATATAATCTCAGGGCATAGAATATTTCAACTTCTTTTGCAGGCTTCTGGTGGTTGACTTCAAGTATACAGTATATCCTCGCTCACTTATGGAAGTTTAAATCAGCTGATCTTAACTGGCTGGATCTGTTCCACGTGTCTCCTTGTCTGGTGCATGTTGAAGAACACAAGCTACCTAAGAAAGCTCTTTTCATGGAATAGCAACAGAGCAAGAGAGCAAAAATACTACAAGAGACCTGAGAAGACCCAGGCTTGGAAATGGTGCGACGTGCCTTTTGCCCATAGTTCCATTGGCTAAAGAAAATCATCTGTATAAGCCAAGTGTTATTTTTTTGTTAGATAAACTATGAAGTCTTCAGATTTAAGTTTCAGCCTGGATTCATTGGTAATAGTCATCCTACATTTTAAAAGAATAAGACAGTGAGCTTATCCAAGACTTTGAAGAAAAGGTCCTTGCTTGGCTGGTTCCACCTAAAATTACCCTGGAGAGATAGTGAAGGCACAAATGATTGTGTATTTATCAGTGTGCTATTAGATAATCTATTAAATCCTTTTCAGCTTTCCAGTCATTTCATTAGGTTCATTTTTTTCCCCAGCTTTATTCCATTTTGCAATTCAAGTACCAGAATTAACAAAGGAGTAAAGTCTCGCAGGGAGAATATCTTGCATCCTTGAGAAGGTTTCATTCACAAATGGTTATGAGCTGTAAATAATCTGAAGAAGTGTTCTAGAGCTCCTGTCCTCAATTAATTACTAAAGTTTTGGGACTTAGTTTAGGGGCACGTTTTAATTATTTTGCCTCTTTGGCAGCATGTTTGTCTCAATAGGTTTACAGCTACCCTTAGATTTATAGTAATTTCTTCATTTTCCTCTTATTCAATCAATGTAAGCCATATTCCCACTAAAAATATTCACTTTTGCAACCATAGTGTTGGATGCAATATAGATATTTGGGCAGTGGTTTTCAAAATTTGCAACCAATCCATATCTTTATTAGTTTCTGTACTACGTGGAAAATTGGAACACAGATCTAGGTAATATTTTTGGCATTGTGGCTTGTATGATAAGGTTATGTTTCAGTGACTCTGATTGTAGGAGCATAAGATTATTCATCCTCAGAACAAAGACATGGCTAGCCAGACCCTTAGAGCTATTGTTGTTCCATTAATCCCAGAAAATGTTAACTTGAATTTTATCTGAAAAATTTTTCCATTATTAAAACACTATCTCAAACCAGGTATTTAGCTCAGTGGTCCCAGCGCCTGCCTTGCAAGTGCAAGGTCCTAAGTTCGATCCCCAGTACCAAAAACAAAAAAAACAAACAAAAACACTATCTCATAACTACCCTCTTTATAAGGATACATTTTCAACTTTTAAATCAATTGATTGGTTATAAATAAAAGCCCTACAAATGAATTAGCAAAATTGTCCAAGCTGGTGTCTTACTCTTAAAATCAATGTTGAGAATATTGTTTATTTGATGACAATAAATATTATCTGAGTGCTCACCATGTCCAAGTATCATGGTAAGAATGGTCTATGGATTACTTCATTTAATCCACAGCACTGTATATGAAAGATACACCAATTGAATTTAGAAGTAGACCAAGGATCAGAGAGATTAAGTAACCTAGTTGGCTAGGCAACCAAAAAGTGGCAGAGCTGAGTCTTGAATGCCAATAGGCTGAGCCCAGATGCTGAGTGGTGTGGTGCTGTATGTATAAGCTACTTTCCCATATCTATAATAAAGTTTAACCTAATGATGTTGACTTATCCTTGGTAACTAGTATCACACATGGCTGAGGCAGGAGGATCTCCACGAGTTCGAGGCCCGCCCGGGCTACATAGTGAGTTCAGAGCCAGCCTGAACTACAAAGTGAGACCCTGTCTCGAACATACAAACAAATAAATATAGATATAGATATAGATATATATTATATATCACTTGCATCAGAAGTGGCACTGTAATTTGGGCACTGTGCTTAATGAAGGTTTGGATGAAGTTTTTGATTCATTAGTTCCTCTAGTGCAGTATGTATTAAAAATTATTTTAATATTTAAAGGCATCAAGCTTTGCCTCCTTAGTTATCCGTGTTTCCATAAAGGTTAGCAAACTATGGCTCCTACATATGTGATGATTATGAAGCATACAGTGAGAGCAATTGTCTTTCCTGAAATTAAATCTAGGATAGGTCATGGGGAACAGGCACTTTACATGTAAGAAGCTGTTATTCAGATCTTCCCATGTTGCCTTAGGCCCACATTCCTGCACTAAGACATGAGACAGTTCAAAACAATCCCCAAGTTGAAATGAAACCCACTGAAAATATGAGAAAAACAAATAAACTTAAGAAGAGCTTCACTGCAAAGGAATGCCATTGTAAACAACTGAATTTTCGTGGCAGGCCCCATGGGAAAGTTCACTTTATATGGGTAGCAGCTGCTTTTAATGAGGATAGAAATCCTCATCTCTGGAATGAAAGTATGAGTTTTATTTTGTTGGAGTGTCCCTTGTAGTTTCACTGGATTTCAACTGGATTCAACTCTGGGAACAGCCAAGTGGGTTGGCTGAGCTGTGTGGTTATAAGGGACAGAGACTGAATGAAGTCATTTAAATGGGGAATGGGGACATGTGGGAAAGACTTAAATACATGGACCAAGGAACATTCCAACCAGACTTGAGTAAGATCCCAGGTATTGGCTGCTAACAAATAAGTGATAGCCTTTGGGATTTCAGAAATTTCAGAAGATCTGACTCTATTATTATACTGGAAGAGAGAGAGGCTCAGTCACTGCAAGGACCTCTCAACCTCCATCTCAAGGGAAGGTGGTCAGGTGTTTGTGGGGTGCAATGCTAGAGCCATCTCCTAACCAAGAGAAATAATTATATAGAAATCAACCCGGGGCCAGGCATCATGGAGTCACTCAGCTAGAAAATCCTAAATTATTTTTCCTTTCTCCATTATGAATTTTAACTCTTGTTAGTTGAGTAATCTCCTGCCAAATAGAAGTAGAAGAATTCTCATACTCTCTCAAAAAATCATTAACACTAAATAATATAATATAATATCTGTTATTAGAAGAATGTCTTGGGCAAGAAAGGTAAAAGTAGAGTTCATGGACCTTGATGAGGGGCTTAGGTAGGGCTGCCACACACCACTGGGTGAATTTTTCACTGCACAATTCTAGGAAGAAGCAATTCAGTGTGGAACTACATGCAGTGACCCTGACTTAATTCCTCACTTTTTCTTTTGAAGACCATTGATGTTCTTAGAAATTTTCTTTTCATAGTATATAGGCTATCAAAAGAAAATAAACCCCATATCTTTGCCTATAATGCCTGGGGTAGAGGTGAGTCAGACGAGTCTGTTGAAGGAGAACTTTTTCCCTTGGAAGTAGCTCTTGCTCAGGCACCAGGCAGGATGTATTGCATATGTGACAAGCAAAATGATTTCAGTGCCTCCCAATATATGAGGACTGTGGGCTGTGAATGAAGAATTAGAGTAGCAGTGTATCAATCAAATATGTGGTTTTGTTAATCCCTAAGAGAAAAGAGAATGATAGTCTGCTTGTTTTCCCACACAGAGGAGGAATAGAAATGTGATTTGTGTTGCTGGCCCCATATGGCTTCCAAATCCCAGTAATGGAATCTGGACAGAGTTTTCATATCTATTACTAACTAGGAGGAGGAAATTGTAACCCTATTTGCCCGGAGCTTGGGGGAATACTCAGAGTTGGAGCCATTGGTGCAACACAAGCAAGAGGAGCATAGAGATGTCAATTTCTAAAACTAGAGGGAGGGAAGTTTATTCTCTCTCTCTCTCTTAGTTGGTGCCACAGAAATTGCCTGTCATTGTAGCAGAACACATATCCTTCCTAGGTGGGAAGGAGAAAGAGCCGAGAGAAGCATCCTCTGTGTGGATTTTTCCCCTCGATGACTTTCATGAATCCTTGAGTAAACTCTCAGAGATGGTGTTCATGTTTTCTGTTTTTCCTGCTCAGTATAAAAATGGAAACAAGGGCCAGGGATTTAGCTCAGTGGTGCTGCTGCCTGCCTGGCAAGTGCAAGGTCCCGAGTTCAATCCCCGGTACCAAAATAAAAAAATGGAAACAGGAATACTCACATGATCTCATGAATGGTTGTTCCATGCAAATGGTTTGGTTAAGAGTCTAAACTCTGGAGCCAGATGTTCTGGTCCAAATTTGAACCACAAGTTTCATGCTGTGTGATTTAGGGCCAGTCACATCTCTTCCATGGGCCTTGGTTTTCTTGCCTGTAAAACCTGAAATATCTTGATAGACTTTGAGATAAGAATTCAAGTACATATAGTTTATTTTGGGGATAATTCCAGGGAACATAGGTTGGGAAGCAGGGAAGTAACACAGACAAGGAGAGAAAGCCAATAAAGAATGCATTTGAGGCAGAAGGATTGCAAGTTTGAGCCTAGCCTGTGAAACTTAGCAATTTAGCAAGACCTCATCTCAAAATAAAAAAAAATAACTAAGGACTGGGGTTGTAACTTAGTGCAAAGTTCTAGGTCCTCATTATTGGAAAAAAAAAAAAAAAGATGCATTCTCAAATTGGTTACCACATGGGAAACTTGGAACTTGAGAGGAAAAAAGCAGCAACACAGCCCTGTGGCCAAGAGCCTGGGTCCAGAAATGGACAAGGCCCAAGTTCAAGCTTTACATTTCCCATTTCATGAGCCAGTTTGTCAGCTTTCAAGGCAGAGGTCAACAAAAAGTGTTTTCTGTAAAAGACAAAGGATGATTCTTTCCATCTTTGCAAGCCCACCTGCTTTGCTAGGACTACACAGCTCACTACTGCAGTGTTCCAGCAGCCATAGACAATGTGTAAATAAATAAATGTGGATGTTTACCTAAAACTTCATTCTCTAAAATGGGCTGTAGGCTGGACTTGACCCTCTTGTCATTCTTGGCTATGGAGCCAAAGCATCTTTTTCAAGAGCTGTAAAACATGAGATAAAACAGTATTTATTTCTTAGGGTATAGACATTAGAGTCTATGTCAGTCTGCCTGGTTTTGAATCTAACTTTGACTTTCTACTTTGATAACTTCATATAAAACATTTATTCTATCAGTTTTCTCACCTATGAAATGGAAATGAGTAAAACTATCTCAAAGGGCTGCTGTGGGATATTGGACAGCTTACTACATGTTCTAGGTTTGGCATAGTGTCTGACACATGAGAGCTAAATAAATATTTCTATTACATTTATTTAGATTTTGACTGCTACTTTTTTGGGACAAAATCCATTGGAATTCTGTGAGAGGAAATTCAATGCTTCTTTCTAGTATTCAAATCTGGCACAGATATTTACTAGTTACATTTGAATAACTTATAACCTTAGGGATTTAGGTGAAGGTTTTTAACCAGGGTGTCATTTTGCCCTTCAGGGGACACTTGGCAATTCCTGGAGTTTTTTTGGTTATCCTCATTAAGGAAGAAGGGGCTATTGGCATGTCATGGGTAGAGGCCAGCAATGCTTCTGAGCAACCTATAAATCACAGGACAGTTCCATACTGGCCCGTACAACAGGATTTGTCTTGTCCCAAATTGGCATGAATTTGGTCCAGTGTGGCCTGCTATCTAGTTTTGTAACCAGGTTGAGGAACCCTAGTTTAGACAAGATGTGTTACTTTTGAACTTTTGACCTCCAATGTTTGGTACTGTATGTCATAATATCTCACACGACTGATAAATTATCATCATGATTTTCCTTGATCACAGTCTCTGAAAAGATGCCTGGAAATATTTTGTCAGGATAACTAGATGTAGGTGTAGAGTGTTATTTTTCTGAATGACTCTATCATTTAAAAACACACACCGGGTGCCTCATTGGCAAAACCATGTAATTTATTTTCTTCTAAAACAATTTAAAATGTTGAAGAATTGTTTTAACAATACAAATGATATCCTTTGCATTCTGTATCTTTCTATCGATCTAGGACAATTTGAGCTGACAGAGGACAGCCTCCCGAAACCCTCATCTTTGTTGTGATTTAGGAAGTCTTTTCTCCATAAATTACTGAGGTGTCTGGCAATGAAAAGTGTGCAAAGCTATTATTTATACCTGTTTAACTCTCAATATTATGACAGCCTGATTTTTGAAATGGAATATTCCCACTGAACATGCTGTCTGCATTGAATTTCACCACACTGGAATGATTGTTAACAGCCCTTTAATGTCAAAAAATCACCATGACCTCTTCTTTCTCTTATTTCTAAATACTGAGATCTTCTCTTAACATGACACATGAATTTGTTAGAGAATTTTCAATTTAAAATTGCTCTTAGTGGGCCAAATCCATCAAAAATTCCTCCTTAATAACACCATATTTTGTTGCTCAACTTTTACCTGCATATCCTCTCATTTCCATGACTCCTGTGAGACTTCTAATGTCTTTTAATTCTTTGTCACCTTTCTCTAGCCAATATAGATCATTGAATAAGGGAATATTCTGAAAAGGACATCATATAACTCAGACATGGCATTTTGGCTGTTCAGTGTACAACTTGCATATTCTTACAAGGGATTTCTGAACGTTATTCTCTAGTTGGGTTTATCTTCTGGTTTACATCTGGTTTGATCATCTCCATTCATCTTATTTGTTAATTTATTTATTCATTCTTCCAACAAATATATATTGAGATCCCACGATGTGTCTGGAATAACACTGAACAAACAAAATTTCCTATCTGGTTCAGTCTGATTGAATCTTTTGTCTAGTGTTAAAGGGCAATTTTCAAAAGGATAAAATCATGACTCACACAAATACAAAATGAATACTCATCAAAGATTTCGCTGGAGTCATTAATTAATGAGAGGGCAGTAATATTTTAGATTTGATTTGACTGAGAATTGGACTTCCAAAGGTTTATACGGTCTAACCAGCAGTGCTCATTTTCATTGCCAAGAAAGGAATCATCGACTTGCTCTGGACAGGAAATGTTTGCATCTACTTCACCAGCATCCTTCACAATTTAACTTTTTTCTCCTTAGAGAGACAAAATTGACTGGTGAAAGAATTAAAGGGATATGCAATCAAATTATCTCTGGAGTGTCCACTAGCCATCATCTGTCAGTCTACAGGAGCCATCCCTGGTCTACTTCAAAGTCTTCATACCTTTTCGGAACAATAGCACAAAGAATTTGCAAATACGTAACCATTCCAGATATGATGATCACAATGGCAAAAATGAAGCAATGTGTTATTGAAGAGGGTAGCTGGCAAGAGAGGGAAATTCCTTGAGTGTTAACAGACAAGGATAATCCCACTAGAAGTTATGTAAAGTATCATTCCTCATAGAATGCCTATGCAGATTTTAACTGACCATATTGAAGACCATTTCTCATGTGTGAGAAATGCCAACATTCAATACATAAGAATAGGATACTAGTAGATTCTACCCTTTCTTTTTCCAGTAGTAATGAAAACAAAACCAGGCACACAGTGAGAACTCAACGTGGTAAAACCAAATTTACTTTCTAGGCTAATCTATCTCTTTGTATTTCTCTTCCCAAATATTCATACACATATTTTAATGTACAGAAAACAGCACCCTCTTATACCTAGACTCCCTTCCAAGATCCTCAATTGATCCCTGAAACTGTGTATAGAACTAAATCCTATATATTCAGTTAATATTTTGGACTATAATTGACTGCTTATAACTGAAACTGTAGCAAGCAAATCCATTCATAAAAGAGAATTGTTATATTTGCTTTCTTTCTATTCAAGCTGTGGGATCTGTCACTGTTCTTCATTGTGTAACATTTTATTTCACAATAATTTGTGTGGTTTAAGGTCACCCAATTATTAAACAAAACTTCCAGCAAAGTGAGTTCACCAAAAATGATAGCATCAATTTTTAAAAAATGTTTTAAAAAGTACCTAAATAATCATCAGAAAATTATTTGAAGTTTTGATAAGGTTTTAATTTGTTTTATTGTATCAGACATTGGTGAACTGTGCCCCAATGTGGCCTGTTGCTTGGTTTCATTTTTTAAAAAGGCTGTATTCACCTGTTACACGTGGTCTATGACTGATGACTACTTTGTTACTATAGCAACAGAGATTAGACACTGAATTCTGTAAAAGACCTGAAATATGTACTATTTTGTCTTTTACAGACAAAGTTTACCATACTCTGAGTTAACATGTTGTCAGTGTTAATCATACCATTTATTTGTTTACTCACTTATTCTATATATATTTAATAAGTATCAACTTTGATTCAGATACCGAACTAAGATCTAGAGTTATAGCACTTGTTACATTATTTGGCAGGGGATGAAAAAAGGAACTGGGATGTGTTTTGTTTATGTACCAACTGCAAAGAAGGACTGTAAGTAAGCATGTACCGTACTGTAAACATGTACAAAATCAAAACCAAAAGCAAGGGGGTCAAGAGGTGGGTTCATAGAGCAGGGAGGGAAGAGAAAGTGGATAAAAAGGAATTAAGATGTGTTATGTACAGGTACCAACTTCCCACAAGAAATGTAAACATTATGTAGGACACACAAGTACTAAAAAATAAAATTTTAAAAATTCTTAATCTGATACTAAATGTATTTCTCTCTTCCATTTTTTAAAATGTTAACGAATTTTCTTAAGACTTAATAATGAAGTATTAACCTTCGTGCCTTGGTTTGGGCTCCCACAAGCAGATCCTTCAACAAGAATTTGGGAGTCAGCATTTTCCTTGGGTGGTGAGGGAAACATTTTTAGGAAGAGGTGAGGGTGGGAAAAGGAAGGGAAAGCAGTCACAAAAGGGTTCATTGACAAACCATGGGTAATAGGAGCTTAATCCTCATGGAAAAATGCACAAAATACACACCTTAGCTACACACCACCCAAAGAGACTAAGCAGTGAGGGTATTTATGTACCAACTCTTCCTCAAAGTCATGGGTTGGGGGTATAGAAGGAGGGGCTGTTACATTTTTAGTGTTCTTGGCTTGCCCATGTGTTGAGTGCCTCCATATCAATAAACTCTCCCTTATCCAGATGGGTACTGTGTGTTCTTCTCCTCTCCAGTCCCAAGGTGTGTAGACCTTAAGATCCACTACCAGGAATGTTGTCTCAGTTTCTGCATATACCTACAAGCCATGCCTGAAATGTTGTTATTGAATGATTTTTTTTTTTCTCCCTGCAGCAGAGTCTTTATGTCTGTAGTCAAACCATGTTGAAATTTGACCCGATTATTGGAACATGGAGCAGATCTTGGGGAAGGCAAGTATCAGCTTGCAAAACCTTATCCCTATGGGATGCTCCTGCTTTAAGCAGGACAACATTGCTGTCTTCCACCAGTTGTGTGTGGGTAACATCTGAAATCTCAGAGAGCTAAGCATTTGAGAGTCGAGTGCCTTTGCCCAAATGTCTCTATCCTGTATCTCAGCATCCCCCATCTTTGTCAGTGCTTTGACTTAGCAGGTTTGGTAGGGCTGTTACTAAAGATTCTCTAAAGTTCTTTCCTCATTAGTTTTCTCCCTGCTTTTCAGCCTGATCTTCCATCATCCTGAAGGAGATGAGTCTCTTTGTATGGTGCTATTGAGAACTTCTGGCTTTCTAACTGTGCTCTTGGTTGGTTTTTAATGCACTTCAGTGTGCCATTTTCTTCTCTCTGCTCCTTGGTGTTACTGGTACAACTATCCAGTGCCATTTCCACCCCAATAGCCATTGCCACTGTCTCTCGGGTGCCACAGAGATTGTGCAGTCTGTCACATCCTCTTGACCTTGATTTCCTCATCTGTAGCATAGGGATAATCATGGTATGTATCATAGATTATTATTACAAGCATTAAGCAAGATAGTCTTTGTAATGCATTTCAGAGACTTTTTGGCATATGATAGGATTGTGATTGCAGAATAACAGCAATGATCTTTATGCTTGTGATGATCACACCATTTACGAGGCGTTCTCATGTATGCAGAAGAACCATTATCAGTGGTTCTGCTTTCTATTATTTCAGTAACCTGAAGTCAACGGTGGTCGAAAATATTAAAGGAAAATTCCAAGAATAAACAATTCTTAAATTTTAAGTCATTTTTATTGTAATATATTGTTATAATTATTCTTAATTTCTTACTATGCCTAATGTATAAATTAAACATCACAGTTATATATTTATAGGAAAAATATAGTATATAGAGGTCAGTACTATTCATAGTTTCAAACATCTACTAGGTGACCTTGGAATATGTTGAACTTGAGTCAATTTTGTGAGATTGTTTTTCTCTTTGTTTTGTCCATCATTTTTCAGAGAGACACATTGAGTCTTAGAACATTGAATGTTCACAAAGTTTCAGCTATTCATAGGTACATCTGAGATTGGACACAACCCAAACCCTAGCTCTTTTTGACTCTTATTATTGACAATGCCAGGGAATAATTGCTAAATTCCAATGGTAAAGGGAAAATATTCTTAAATAATGGAACATAAAGAGCAACACACATTTAGTAATGTTTCAGAGTGCAACTTCCTGCTTTCTGCTGAACAGAGCTGTGTACTGATACTTGTTTTCAGACTTTTAGAAACTTTGCAGTTAGACTGTTTTGAAATGAACAGGCTGTAAGAAATGCTCTCTATGGTTACTGTATTTCTGGGTTTACTCACTAACTGCTTATCAGGATGAATTTTCATGGCAGAAAAATGTCATAAATTAAGGAGTTTGGGGATCAGAAGTCATGTAGTGATTGCTGAAGATGGGAGTAAATTGTGGAGAAGTTTGCTATTGTACCTAAAATCCCCACATTCTAAATGGGTGATAATTTAGTGTTCCTATCACTTTCATAGTATGAATGACTGCAGAGTACCTCCTTTCATGTGTCCTCGTATTTCCTCCAGGGGCTGAGAAAAAGGATTGGAGAATATTCATGCTGATGGGTTGAGGAAGTCGACCATGTGTTGGGAGGTCCATTGTACCAGGTGTCGTTTATAACAGTGGTGATAATACTTACACTTACTGAGTGCTTGGCCAGTCCCATACAAAAACACGTTTGTTCCTCACATCCACCTGTAGGATTGACACTGATTTTAGTGATGAAGAAACTGAGGCAGTGGGGTCAAATAACTTGTGCAAGGTCACAGAGGTAGTAGTAACTGGCAGAGGTGAGATTTGTACTCAGGAAGTTTTGCCCCAGAGATTACTTTTCTACCTTCTAATAAGTTACAGGAAAATATAGATAATCAATCACTAAGAGAGGAAGCCACAGGACAAGTGAGTTTGGAGAGCAAAAGGAAAATTGCTGCATAGACACCATAGACTCGGGTGAGGGACTTGGAAAATCTGCACCTCCCTGGCAGCAAGTGGCACTCATTACAATCAGTTCTCCATATCTGTGTGTTCCACATCCATGGATTCAAACAATGGAGAATTGAAAATATCTGAGAAAAATAATTGCATCCATGCTAACACAGATTTTTTTCTTGCCATTATTTCATAAACAGTACAGCACAGCAACTATTTACATAGCATTTACATTGTATTAGGTATTTTAAATAATCTAGAGACAATTTAATGCATATGAGAGGATGTACATAAGTTCTGCACAAATACTATCCCATTTTACACAAGGGACTGGAGCATCTGAGGATTTGGGGCCAATGACATACGGGGCCTTGTATATAATGAGCCAAACTGAGACAAAAGGTCCTGAGGATAATCTTTATCTAGTCCACAGTTTAGCCAAGGGCCAGCCCTAACTGAATGAATTAAAGATTCAGCGGAAATAAGATCTTTTGCAAAGTGTGCTTCTTTGATTTACTGACTCTGTAGGGAATTATTAACCTAAGTGCAGTGGTAGAGTGAATGTAATTGTTTTTACTTAGGGAAGCACCAGAGTCTAAATTGCTGGGTGCAAATAAGTCTGTTCCTGAGAGGCCATGGGGCTCCCTAGGCTGATTCCTGGCTACCTGCCTGGGGAACTGGCTGTGAATTGGCCAAGAATTTGCATCTCACTCCTGAAGCTCAAATGTGGAGTTGCTCCTGAATGCCCAGGGGATTTGTTCCTTTGGTACTCAAGACTCACAAGAGCAAAACTGGGAAGGAAGATGTAATCAGCTTTCTCCTTGCTGAGGCACAAGGTCTGACACCCACAATTTAAAGCAGTAGAAGTTTATTTGACTCATGATGTTAGGGTATTCAGTCTATGGTCAGCTGGATCCAAGGCAGGAATGTCATGGCAGATGGTCATGGGTGAGCAAAGCTGCTCAGTTCATGATGGCCAGAAAGCTGAACAGGGGAACGGTGACAAAGATGTATGGTATAGACCCCAAGGTCATACCTCCATGACCCACCCAGACACACAGACATGTATTCCACCAATCCCCAGGATACCAAAGCCAATGAAGTTGATGCTCCACCCTAAACACCACAGAAGAGAAGTTCATCTTTGATACTTCCATGTTGATTTTTCTGCAAGCTACATGCTTCAATGTCTCAAAAGCCTGTCACTGCTATTTTGTGAGGGGGGGAGAGGAGGGGAGGGGAGGGGAGGGGAGGAGAGGAGAGGAGAGGAGAGGAGAGGAGAAGAGAAGGGAAGAGAAGAAGAGAATCTTTTAGAATCTCCTTCTCCTTTTGGAGTTGTCAGCTTCCTAAGTTTCCAGTACCCTCATGATCACTGCAGTTGGTGCTTTCCTGACTTCTACTGTGTTATTGCACAGGCACAGCCACCCCAATTGCCCATTGCCCCTTCACTGTGGCTCTTACGTCTGCTGGTTCTGTTGGAGAGAATACGTACAGGTAGCTGCTTGGTTTACACATGACTAATGCATGTTCAAGTTTTACCCCAGGGTGGATATTTTTATTTTAAAATACAGTGCTTGAAGCCATAGGCCTTTACTTGAAGAAATAAAGACAGAATGGTACAATTTTATCCAAAGGAGACAAGTTCTGGGACTATTCTAGACCAGCAAATTGTGAGCTCTTTGCTAGAATTTCCTATATTGTGTTTTTATAGTAAACTTCTTATTTGCTTATGAATGATATTTTTCTGGGCCTGGCGAATGTGAAGACACTGGTCAGTTCTCTGAAATACTGAGGATCTTTGTCATGGATATCAGGTACATGTGCCCTAGAGAAAAGATAAAAGAGTTGCGGGGGGGATAGAAAGAGGCTGTATAATTTTATTGAGCAATATTTCTTCTTTAAATGGGCTCATGGATAATTCAATTAGCTGCCTTTTGATTGCTGTTCTTAGTGAGTAGATTCTATATAATGAACATGTGGATTCTTCAAGTCCTCACTGCTGCATACCATCTTGCTGGATGGATGTCTCAACTTGATCCCATAGTAGTTTGACATGGGTTCATGTTTGTTCTGTCTGTCTGCTCTCCTTTAGAGCATGCTGCATCTCTCTCTCTATTTTCTTTCTCTTTCTCTAAATCTTTTTCTTAGCTTTGTTTATATAGCTATAGGAAGTAAGTATCTGCTTAAGCTGAGTGCATAGCAGCCAGTAAAAATACAGTAGAACTCTTCCCAGTAGAAAGCTCCACGGCATTCCATGTGTGATCTGCCTGTCTCATCAATGCCATGTGCAGATGGTATATATCAGAGTTCGAGAGGGAAATTTATTAAGTCTCAGGTTGAGAGTTGGGTTTTGCATCTTGATTGTGAAAAGGACATAAATAAACTTTTTCAAAAAATATAGTGTTTGATAAATTTCTCTGTATAGACTTTTATATCAAGAATTCCACATTTAATTCAGTTTGTATCCCTCAAGGAGAATGGGAAATGCAGAAGTCCTGAGAAACAGGATTAAGTTCAGCACCATGGAGTAGTTTCTTGCTGAGAACAGCTAAAAGCCAATGGGAATTAGTGTAGGCATACGAGGTCCAACTAGGAATAGTATTTACATCAACAAAATTAGAAAGGGTCCAGGCATGACTGGAGCTCAGATATTTCTATTGAAGGAGGTGGCTCTACTCAGTTTCAGCCAATAGTTGCCATATGGGGATTCAGACCCAACATAGTGATTCTGTACAAATATTTTCAGGAGATGCCAGAAATATGGTTAAATAAGCCAGCTTTTTTTCATGTATAATGTACAGGTTCTGAAAGACTATTGTGTGACTTCTGGAGAATAATATGATCTTGAGGAAATGAACACTAAACAAATAAGCACCAAATACAAAACATCAACAATGACTAGCTCAAATCAAATCAACAAGGCACTGATGACTTTCTATATATATTTAAGACCCTCAGTTTCATCCTGACAAACTGTTGAGATCCCTATCCTCTGCTAGTTACACCTAAGAGTGGAGGAAGACATTTCAGTTGGAAATATATATAAATATTAATTGCAGAGAGAGTATTTGAATTATGGTCTGAAGTATACATACAGCTTTGTTAAGAGAAGAAAGGTAGTGGAGAAGCAATTCTAATATGTTCTATGAGGGGAAGTAAAGCCTCATGGTAGGAAAAGTTACCAATTCCTGTACTGAGACAATGGTGATACAAGAAGCTCACAAAGCAGTTTCATAGTTGAAAGAATGAGTTGTTGAGCCTTAAGTGACAAGCCAAGAAGGAGGTGTTTTATTATCTAGTGGGTGGTTGCCAACTCAACTGCTCACAGAGAGCAGACAAGCAACCTATAAGGAAAAATGAATTTGGAATGAGGACCACTGTATCCAAATAAAAATTAGGCTCAGCTCCAGTGGGTGACTGCTATGTCTAAACACTGTGCCAGCTTTGCCTGAGAGAAGTTTGAAATCTGGGATTTTATTTTTAAGTCAGGATTTTTAAATGTTGGCAGCAAACTCACATTAAAAAGAAAAGTTGTCAATCAAAGCTTATTTGGAAGCCCATATGTAAAACAAACTTAGAGCTGCTGGATGGTGGGGGCTGGGGTTACCTGTGCCCCAGTCACTGAAGCTGTGCTCCCTTTCTGGAGCTGATGAGGGTCTCTCCAAATATATTTTAAATATTCCTGCTCCTGGTGATAGAAAACCATTGAAGATACAATACATTTAGCATGCACTGTGATCACAAATATCTTTAAACAATGTGTACACATGGACAGGAAGTAGAAAATGATGATGTCTTTTGAGAGTAGAGAGATGATTTTCTTTCTAAATGTTATGTTTCATGATGAAAATGCAAAATTTTACATTAGTGAACCATTGATAAAAACAATCTTTTTAAAGTTCAGTGATTGTGCCACCAATAAGAATACCGTACTTTCGTCCTGTTCAGATGCAAACAGGGTGAAATATCAATTAGGCTTACTGTGGAGCTTCTCCCTCACAGTAGCCAGCAGACCTACTCCTGGGTCAGGTACTTCAGTGCATTTATAAAAAAGTGCATACATAATGACATCATGTACTTTAAACGCAATATTTTACTACAGTTTTGTGTTCAATCTTTTATTTATTTATTTGTTGTACTGGAAAGTGAGTCCAGGGCCTTTGCACTGAGCTACATCCCCATCCCTTTTTATTTTAATTTATTTTTTTATTTTGAGATTGCAAAGTTGCTAAATTCCTAAATTGCCTATTTCAGGTTTAAACTTGTAATCATCCTGCCCCTGCCTCCCAGAGTGTAGGATTACAGACATGCACCACCAAACCTGGTTCCCTGTATTTAATTTTAAGGTTTATGAACATTTTTCTGGGAGGGGATCCACTGGTTTCACCAGACCACCAAAGTGTTTCATGGCCCAAGAAGAGTGAAAAAGCTTGCTCTAATCAATGTAGCTATAAATAAAAAGCTTCACACAAACCTGAAGACCCAAGAATTGTCCTCCTTTCTGAAGTTTTCTTGAGGTAAGGACTTCTTACCTTTCCAATCCCAGTTTTCAAGGGCTCATAGGGATTTCAGAGTAGTGGCTGGTATCATTTACTGTTCTGAAACAGGGCAAAAATTGAACTTGAAAAGTTAAAGACTTTTTAAAAAATGAAAGTCAAATATATAAAAACAGGATGGGAGTGGGAGAGAACTGGCCAAATGTTGCTGTGTGGTTGAGTCTGTGGCAATCTGACCTACAGAAGTAACTGCAGAAATCAATGGGACAGAAAAATGGCCAAACTTGAGGGTGTGGATATCAGCTAGGGGCAAATTTTCTCAAAAAAAAAAAGAAAAGAAAAAGCTGGGTATCTAGAAGGACTCTCTTGGTTCTCACCCCCACATTGCCCCTAGTATTCAGGATCAATTTCAGGGCCTGTGTATTGAGCTATATCCCCAGAACCCTTTTAAACTTCTTTTATTCATTAATTTTATTGATACATTTTAGGTATACAATATGCTGACATTAATTATTGGGAATTTGTACTTTATGTAATATATCTTGGTTCTTATTTTTTTCCCCCTTTCCTGCCCTCCCTTCAACCCCTCCATCCCTCCCTATTTACAAAGACTTTGTTTCCATTTTTTCATTTTCTCATATTAATTCTGTTCCCTTCTTTCCTTTTCCCAACCCCTCCCACTTCCCCTTCCTCTTTGAACCTTTTCTTCCCATTTTAAATTATCTATTATACATTTTGATCCTTATTTATATTTTCAGTTTCTCACACCAGAGAAACTGTTTGGTATTTACACATGTGTGTCCTATTCATTTCACTTAAGAGTATCGCCTCAATGTGCATCCATTTAGCTTAAATGTCTGTCGTTTCTCATTCTTTATGGCTGAGCAGTATTCCATTTTATTAAAAAAAAACATTTTCTTTATCCATTCTCCAGTTGATGGGCAGCTGGGCTGTTTCCAAGTTTTAGATATTATAAACTGTGCTGCTATAAACATGGTGCACATATATCACTGTGGTATGATTCTTTTAATTCTTTTGGGAGGATACCCACCAAGGCAATAGCTGGGCCCAATGGGACCTCTAGTCCTAGTTCTTTGAGGTATCTCCATAGTGATTTCTACAGTGGTTGTGCCAGTCTACACTCCCACCAGAAGTAGAGAAGGGTTCCTTTCTCCCCACAGCCCTGCCACCATTTGCTATTGATTGACTTCTTGATAGCAGACATTCTTTTTCTTTGGAGACAGAGTCTCATTAATTTGCTGAACTTCTCGGGCTGGGCTACAACTTCAATCCTCCTGCTTTAACTTCCCAAAGTGCACACCCTGCTTCTTAGGTCTTTTAGAAAAAGTATTTCCTGCAGATTATTTTTTAACCTGACTGGTGATGAAAGGACAGTTCCCATATCTAAGGAAAAGCTCTGGCTGTGACCAAATTACTTCTGAATTTGCTGTTATTGAAATGCAGTTTCTTGTATTTATTAAAATGAAGCGACTGTCATATTAAAATTGAAACCGAGCAGTTGCACATGCAAATTATTTCTAAAGTTCAACTGCTGCTAAATGAGACACAGTGCTCCTAAACTTAGAAATGCTTAACATAAATTATGACCTAATTAACATTTGCATGGTAATCCGGACTTCCTACAGCTTATTCTGCTAATTAACACATGACAGATGAGCACATATTAATATTTTATTGTCACATAACTTGTCCAAGAAAGTGTCTTAATTCCTTGGACATTTTGTGTTTTGTGTATTTTTTTTTTTGTAGTCATTTTCTGCCTGAGAAATCTACTACTGTGGTGATTTCTGCCATTATATACTTTTAAAGAAAAATTTCTCATGTTGTAAATTTAGTAAGATTGAGAATATGTTCCAGCACTCTATGTTTTCATTTAAACTCTTATCTTTCTGAAAAAATCTTCATTTTTGAAGAAAAAAATAATTGTTTTGGTATGTACTTTTTAGCTTATCATCCTTTCCATAGTGGGTGCTGAGATGTCTCCCAGAGATATGGGTAAACCAAAACCTACGAAGGAAGACAGAATCATGGCTAAAGCTATATGGACTTTGTCCTTACAAGTGATTTCCTTTGATTATGAATTCAGTTAGTTTGCATAATCTGTTATCCAAATTACAACTTTTTTTTTTGTATTAAATTCTTTTATTGGTACATTGTAGGTATACAACACAATTACATTTCTCATTGGGAATTATACCTTTATATAATGCATCTTAGTTCTTATTTTTTCCCCATTCCTAGCCCTCCCTTCATGCCCTCCACCCTTCCCTATTTATGAACACTTTATTTCCATTTTTTCCATTTCTCATCATTTTTTCCTTTCCCTTCTTTCCTTTCCCCTGCCCCTCCCATTTGGACCTTTTCTTCCTATTTTACATTATCGATTATTCACTCTAATCATTGGTACATTTTAGGTATACAATATAATGACATTCATCATTGGAAATTTGCACCTTTACATAGTCTCTCTTGGTTCTTATTTTTCACCCTTGCCCAGCCCTCCCTTCAACCCCTCCAGTCCTCCCTATTTACAAAGATTTTCTTCCTATTTTTCCATTTTTGCATATTAATCCCATTCCTTTCTATCCTTTCCCCTACCCCTCCCACCTCCTTCCCCTTTGCCACTTTTCTTCCTATTTCACATTACTTATTATACATTTAGTCCTTATTTACACTTTCAATTTCTCACACCAGAGAAACTATTTGGTATTTATACATCTGTGTCCTATTTATTTCACTTCAGAGTATTGCCTCAATGTGCATCCACTTAGCTATAAATGTCTCTAATTTCTCATTTTTTATGGCTGAGTAGTACTCCATTTTATTAAAAAACCACATTTTCTTTTTCCAGTCTCCAATTGATGGGCATTTGGGCTGTTTCCAAGTTTTAGCTATTACAAACTGCACTGCTATGAACATGGGTGCACATATATCACTGTGGTATGATTCTTTTAATTCTTTGGGGAAGATCCCCAGCAGTGGAATAGCAGGGTCAAATGGGACTTCCAGTCCTAGTTCTTTGAGGTATCTCCATACTGATTTCCACAGTGCTTGCACCAGTCTACACTCCCACCAGCAGTGGAGCAGGGTTCCTCTTTCCCCACAGCCACACCACCATTTGTTATTGGTTGATTTCATGATAGCAGCCATTCTTTCTGGAGTGAGGTGGAATCTCAGCGTTGTTTTCATTTGCATCTCTCGAATGACCAGTGATGTTGAACATTTTTTCATGGATTTATTTGCTATTTCTACTTCTTTGTCTGAGAAATGTCTGTTCATTTCAGATGCCCATTTTTGGATTGGGTCTTTAAATTTGGGAAGTCTGATCTTTTGAAGTTCTTTATAGATTCAAGACAGTAGACCTTTGTCTGAGGAAGAGCAGGTGAAGCTTTTTCCCCACATTGTGGATTGTCTCTTCACACTAGTGGTGGTTTCTCTTGCTGTGCAGAAGCCTTTTAATAAGAAGAGATCCCATTTGTTGATTGTTTGTGCTAGTTCACAGGCAACTGAGGTTTTGTTCATAACATCTTTTCCTACACCAATGTCTTCAAGGGTTTTACCTAACCTCTGTTCCAACTGGTTCAGAGTTTCTATTTTAATATTTAGATCTTTAATCCATTTTGATTTTAGTTTAGTGCATGGTGAGAGATATAGGTCTAGTTTTAATCTTTGGCAAGTTTGAAGCCCAGTTTTTCCAGCACCATTTATTAAAGAGGCTATCTTACCTCCAGTGAGGGGGTTTGGCTCCTTTGTCGAAGATGAGATGGCTGAGTGTGTCTGGCATTGTTTCTGCATCTTCTAATCTGTTCCACTGGTCCTCAAGTCTGTTTCTTTGCCAGTACCATGCTGTTTTTATCACAGTGCTTTGTAGTAGAGTTGCAGGTTGGGGATTGTGATACCCCCTTCCATGTCTCTGTTACCTAGAATTGCTTTTGCTACTCTGGGTCTCTTCTTGCTCCAAATGAATTTCTAGATTGTTTTCTCGAGGTCTATGAAGTATGCTGCTGGGATCTCAATTGGAATTGCATTAAATCTATATAGCAGTTTTGGAAGGATGGCCATTTTCACTATATTAATCCTTCCTACTCAGGAGCAGGGGATGTGTGTCCATTTTCTGATATCATCTTCAATCTCTCTTTTCAGAGTGCCATAGTTTTCAGGGAAGAGGTCTTTGATTTCTTTCCTTAGGATGATTCCTAGGTATTTCAGTTTTTTGGATGCTATTGTGAAAGGAATTATTTGCCCTATTTCTCTCTCAGTGAGTCATTGGTGTAGAGGAAAGCTATTGATTTTTGTGTGTTGACCTTGTAACCAGCTACTTGACTGAATTTGGTTATTAAGTCTAGAAGACTTTTGGTGGAGTTCTTGGGGTCTTCTATATAGAGTATCATGTCATCGACAAATAATGACAATTTGACTTCTTCATTACCTATCTTTATTCCTTTTATTTCTTTCTCTTGTCTAATTGCCATGGCTAATGTTTCCAGAACTATATTGAACAAGAGTGGTGATAGTGGACATCCTTGTCTTGTTCCTGATTTTAGTGTGAAGGATTTCAGTTTTTGACCATTTAGTATGATATTGGCTGTTGGTTTTCATAGATGGCTTTCATCAGATTGAGGTAGAGACCATCTATTCCAATTTTTTGAAGGGTTTTTATCATAAATGCATGTTGTATTTTGTCAAATGCTTTTTCTGCGTCTATGGAGATAATCATATGGTTTTTGTCCTTGGCTCTATTGATAGTGTATAACATTAATTGATTTTTGTATATTGAACCATGCCTGCATCCCTGGGATGAATCCCACTTGATCAGGATGTATGATCTTCTTGATGATCTTTTGCATTCTGTTTGCCATTATCTTATTAAGGATTTTTGCATCTATGTTCATTAGTGAGATTGGCCTATAGTTCTCTTTTTCAGTTGGGTCTTTCTCTGCTTTGAGGATCAAGGTGATGCTTGCTTCCAGGAATGAATTTGGGAGTATTGCTTCCCTTTCAATTTCACTGAAGAGTTTAAACAGCAGTGGCAGCAGTTCCTCTCTAAATGTCTTGTAGAATTCAGCAGTGAAGCCATCAGGGCCCGGGATTTTCTTAGTTGATAAGTTTTTAATTACATTTTCAGTTTCATTGGTTGATATTGGGTTGTTCAGAATTTTTAGGTCTTCTTCGTTCAACTTTGGTAATTCATATGTATCTAGGAATCTGTCATGGTCCGGCCGCAACCTGTCGAACAAGACCTGAGTGGGGATATGAGGATTGAGAAAGAAGAAACAGAGAGACTAGAGGGCTCACAAAGACCAAGCTTAAGGAAAAAGAAAGACACAGAGATAGAGTCGGGAGGGCTCCCAAGACTGAGCAAGCAAGTTTATTTTCACCTCTCTTTTATACACTCAGTGAGTTAGGTCATTAACCATGACCTGTATCCAAAACACCTGCTTCGTTGTTTACCAGTTCTTTGGGAATTCCCCACCCTCATGGGCTTTCTTGTTTCTCGGGCTTACAGAACGTTCATCACGTTCCAGGGCAATCTAATTCGGCAAGTACGTGGTTCCTCATAACATAGTCTCCTTGCTCTATATTATGGAGGGTAAGATTAAACATGGATCCTCTATGGCTAACACCGCTCTCCACAGGAATCTGTCCATTTCTTCTGTGTTGTCCATCATATTGGCGTATAGGTTCTGGAAGTAGGTATTGATGATCCTCTGGATTTCTGCTGGGTCTGTTGTAGTTTCACCCTTTTCATTCCTAATTGCATGGATTTGGGCCTTTTCTTTCCTTTTTCTGACAAGGTTGGCTAAAGGTTTGTCAATTTTGTTGATTCTTTCGAAGAACCAACTCTTGGCTTCATTGATTTTTTGTATCGTTCTCTTAGTCTCCATTGCATTGATTTCTCCTCTAATCTTTATAATTTCCTCCCTTGTATGAGCTCTGGGGTTGTCCTGCTCTTCTTTTTCTAGAAGCTTGAGGTTCAGCATCAGGTTGTTTAATTGGGCTCATTCTGTTTTCCTAATATGCGTATTCACTGCTATGAATTTCCCTCATAAAACTGCTTTCATTGTGTCCCATAGATTCCGATATGTTGTATTGTCATTGTCATTTAATTGAAAGAACTGTCTGATTTCTTCTTTAATTTCCTCTGTGACCCATTGATTATCTAGAAGAGTGTTGTTCAATTTCCACATGTTTATGAAATTTGTTGAGTTTCTTTTGCTAATTTCATCCAATTTCATCGCACTATGGTCTGATAATATACAGGGGATAACTTCAATTCCTTTGCACTTACTTAAACATGTTCTATGTGTGAGTATGTGGTCTATTTTTGAGAATGACCCATGTGCAGCTGAGAAGAATGTGTATTCTGATTTTGTGGGGTGGAAGACTCTGTAAACATCTGTTAAATTCATTTGTTCAAGAGTTCGATTGAGTTCTAGTATTTCATTACTTATTTTTAGTCAAGTGATCTATCTATTTGTGACAGTGGGGTGTTGAGGTCCCCCACTACAATTGTATTAGTGCATATATGACTTTTCATGTCCGTTAGTATTTGTTTTATATAGTTGGGTTCACTAGTGTTTGGTGCATAGATATTTATGATTGTCATCTCTTCCTCTTGGATTCTTCCCTTTACAAGGATGTAGTGTCCTTCTTTGTCTCTCTTAATCAGTGTTGGTTTGAAATCTACTTTATCTGCAAAAAGAATAGCTACTCCTGCTTTTTTTCGGGTTCCTGTCGCATGGAGTATTGTTTTCCACCCTTTAACTTTCAGTCTATGAGTTTCCTTTTGAATTAAGTGTGTTTCTTGTATGCAGCATATTGTTGGATTTTGCTTCTTGACCCATTCTGCCAGTCTATTTCTTTTGATTGGTGAATTGAGACCATTAACATTGATGGTTATAACTGAAACATAGTGAGTTGTCATTGCCATGACTTTTTCTTTTTGTTGGGTTCTCCTCCTTTACATTTAATTTCTTGTCATGCCAGATGGGTTCATTCTGCTTTGCTCCCTGGGGTTGTGATCCTCAATGTCTGTTCCTAGGATATTGTGTAAAATTCTTTGGAGTGCTGGTTTGGTATTCAGGAAGTTCCTAAGGTGCTCTTTGTCATGAAAGTATCTTATTTCTCCATTCATTTTGAAAGATAGTTTTGCAGGGTACATCAATCTGGGTTGGAGGCTGTGTTCTTTTAGGACTATTAATATGTCACTCCAAGCTCTTCTTGCCTTGATGGTTTGTGTTGAGAAGTCTGCTGTGATTCTGATGGGCTTTCCTTTGTATGTGATTTGTTTCTTTTCTCTGACTGCTTGGAGAACTTTGTTCTTCTGTTGTGTTTCTGGAATCTTAACAATTATATGCCTATGTGTAGATTTTTTTTGATCAAGGCTATTTGGAATCCTATATGCCTCACTTATCTGTATGTCAAGCTCTTTTCCCCTGCTTGGGAAGTTTTCTGCCATTATTTCTGTGAAGAGATTTTTTATGTCATCTGCACTATCTCCTGTTTCTTCATTGACTCCAATCAGTCTTATGTTATTCTTCTTTGCATCATCTAGCAGCTGCTGGATTGATTTCTCATGTTCCCTTATAATTTTGAAGCAAGTTTTCTTTTCCTGGTCACTAATTGCAATCTTATCTTCTATATCTGAAATTCGGTCCTCACATTGGCTCATTCTGCTGTGTAGACTTTCAATGGAGTTTTTCATGTCCTGGAAATCTATTTGCATCTGTTTTATGGATTCCATTTGTTTCTTATGTTGGGATTCCATCATGTTCCTCAGGTCCTCTCTAGATTTATTAATCATGTCTTGCACTAGGGGCACAATTTCTCCTGTTATCTGAGAAATTATTTCTGATTTCATTTTTTTCCAGATCCCCTTTTGTTGCCAGTTCAGTGGGTCCAGGTGGTTGAGTATCAGAGTGTTCCATCTCATTTCCCTTTGGGGTTGCTGTAGGTGATCTGGAAGTCTGGTTTTGAGACTTATTTATGTGTTTTCTCATTTTGACTGGGATGGGGGCCTATTAGTGCCTGCACAGGTTACCTACACTGAGCTGGGTGAGGTGGGACAGGGGCCGGGAGCAGCGGTAGGGATGGTGACCCTAAAGCCCTTTCCTGTGGGCTGGGAGTAGCTGGAGGGATGGTGGCTGGGAAACCCCTTCCTCTGGGCCAGGAGCAGTGGGACGCCGGCTCAGAAGCCCCTACCTCTGGGCCGGGAACAGTGGGACTCAGTACCTTGATCTGGTGGTCTGGTGTCCTCTGCGTCTTTGTAGTGTGGAATCAGGTGGCTGCCTGTCTGCACTGGGGTGATTCGGTGTCTTCCACGTGACTCAGGACCTCGGTAGGGCGTGCACAGACCTGCCTGTCTGCAGCGGGCTGATTTGGCATGTTCTGTGCAACTCAGGACCTGCCTGTCTGCCACAACATCTTTCAAATTCAGCAGGGAGATCAGAATACTTCTGCCTCTCCCAGGGACAGAGAGCGCCTACCTGTGTATGTCCATTGTAACTGATTTTTCACTGAGTACACTGTTTTTCAGTTTTGATTGCTCTCTTGGTATGTTGTAGGAGTTTTGTTTTGCATTGTTTTTCATGGGACTTTCCTATGATGATTGCAAAATGCATTTTTATCTAATCACATAAATCAGTATCTGTGATCTTGGAGCTCTGGGAGATATTCCTGACTAAACTGGGGGCAAATTACTGTGATAAGCAATGTATTAGGTGCTTTGAAAACATATTATAAAGGCATCTAATGAGCAGTTGAGAAGAGCCAAATGTCTTTTCTCTTTTTTTAAAGATGCTATTGAGATTATTGAGCAAAATTTCTTACCTAATGCTTGAATCTTATTCCCAGCCTCTCAAATCTGTTGCTGTCAACCCCTTTCCACTTAGAATTTACAAGAGAGCCTATGAAAATGCTGGAGAGTACACCTTCTGAGTGGAGACATATATGAGTGTTTGATTTAATCTAGCAGGAATTTGTATGCGTTTGTGTATATAGAGATGTAGATATAGATATATAATATATACCATCCATATATCTGTACATATTCATATTGTCTATCTACTTCCTTATTTGTATTAGCATGAAACTGCAAACAATTCAAATGTTCTTCAGTATGTGGATGAAACTGTGGACATGATTTATAGTAATTCTTGACTATTAGCATCTAAGGATGTACTACTCAACAATAAAAAGAAATAAACTGTTGATATGTACAACAACATGTATGAATCTCAAGATAATTATGACAGATGAAATGTGCACATGCTTTATAATTTCATTTATATAAACTAGAAACTACAAATAAAAATGTTAGAAGATTGATAGTTATTTGGAACGGGGTTGGACAGAGAAATCATAAAGGGCTGGAAGAAATTATCTTGATGGTGATATTAGTTTTACAGGTGTTCACATTCATAAAAACTTATCAAATTATATCTAAATATTTACATTTTCTTATGTGTCCATAAAGCTGTACAGGTGTGTGAAATGTGTATGTACGTACGTACAGTCCCCCTTTTTTTTTTTTTTTTTTGGTACCGGGGATCGAACTTGGGTCCTTGCACTTGCACAGCAGGCGGCGAAACCACTGAGCTAAATCCCCGGCCCAACACTCCCTTTTTTGCCAACATAGAGGATTAGCACCACAAGAGCAGAGAAAGTTTTCTTTGGCCCATTATTATATTCCCAGTTTCTAGAATGATGCTTGGCATGTGGTAGGTGCTCAATAAATGTTGTTTAAGGAATAAATAAATGACACTTTTCTATAGATATAAATTAATATTCCATTTCTTCTTCCGAATTAATTTCTACCTAAAAATTGTTACTACTTTTACTCTCTCAGCAGAGCAGGAATGATATGTAAGCCAGATGTTTCTGGAAAATGTAATAGATAAAAACCCAGGTTGCAAAGAGCTGAGCAGCACCCTTGTCTCATACAAGGTAGGTAGGTAGATTGAAACACTGACCCTAAATTAGTTAAATATTTCATAGGGAGAGCTGATTGCACAGATTTAATTCCTGATTTTCAGGAGATAAGACTTCTAGTTGATTCTAGGAATATGGTAAGATTATAAAAAGGCATTAGGAGGTTACAGTAAACTGAGGTAAGACAATGTGCGAGTGAGTTCCGATGAATTCAAGGCAGAGAAGAATGTAAACAGACTACTGAGTAAGAACTAGAGGAAGGGAATTCTGGGGAGTTTATAAGACAATGTCCCTGGACCTCTGTCAGGGTGGAATAGTGACAAGTTTCCTTGAGGCATGGGATTTTGAAGCACAATAAAATAAAAAGTAGTTAATGCTACAGAGACTCTGATGTGGCAAGACAGCCAACTCACCAAAGAATAACTTGGAAACAGACTTTTTGGATTTGATTTGAAAAAGCTGGTATACAGCCAGATAGTAAAATAAACTATCTTCATAAAAGTGGCAAGGATTTGAATTTGAAGGTCAGCAATGAAATTATCTTTCTTCCCATTAACCTTAACCCTACTTCCTTGTGACAGCCACATTTTGGTCCTTGTTTTGCATTCTGTGGCTATCCCAAATTTGTCTAACATAAGAATTTGCACATTTAATTGTTATAGAACATTTTTATGATCTTTCTAATTCTCTCCAGGAAAAACACACAAGTTTTCATCCATTCTTCGTAACATATATTCATATTAGTTCACTAACTCTCTTGATACTACTTCCTCATTTCATACTCCTCTATTTGCCATTAGCAATTACATTTCAATTAAAAGTTTAATGTCTTTCACCCTACAAGACTGGAGGCTCCATGAGAATATGGAATGTGGTTATCATGTTCATGTTTATTAACAGCATCTAGAAAAAATACAGCATTGTCTGAGTGCTCAGAGAATATTTGCCAAAAAACAAAATTAACAAGTTGGTCGTTGTCTACTGGACATAAAATTGGATGCAATTCTCTTATTACAGACTATCTTTCACAAAGAAAAGCACTACTGTCCCTCATTTGGAATGCTGTATTTCTGTCGGAATATGCCAACTGTTTCCATATATTTTATATTATACTTTTGCAATAATGGCTAACTATTGACTATTTTTACTGGTTTACATTTTAAAATTGTGGTGAGCTTATGTTCTTAAATATCCTTTAAATGGGCGGCACTGAGCCTTTAGCATATCTTGTTTTTGTATACTGAAGTACATGGCTTTTAGAGCTCACAGAAGCTCTTAGGTTTAGGAAGTAACACATGTGCCTGACACATAGTAGACACTCATCGTTTTGTGGTAAGATGTGGTTTTACAAAATTATTTTTATGGTGTTGTCATTGCAATTTGGGATTTTCATTAATTTTACTTGTAAGTTGGTAGACATTGTGATCATCTTAGCCAACTTTCTTCTCTCTCCTCCTCTGTCTCCTTACCTTTTTTCTCTCCTCCCTTTCTTTCTTCCTTCTCTCCCTCTTTTTCTTTCCATTCATCAAGTATTTATGTATTGTCTGTTCTGTGCTATTTTTTTACAACCAAAAATTTATATTCTATTGCATGAATTGTTTTAAAATTTTATTTTATTGTACATTTTAGGTGTACAATATAATGACATTCATCATTGGAAACATAAACAAAAGAATCATTTTTCTAATAAAAGAATTATGAAATGCTTAAACAAAACTGTGAAGAAAGGTATGGCTGCTCTTTTGTGTCCTGCATCACAGTTCTTGTTGCTTCCTTTGACATCTGCCCTCTTTGCCATTCCCGCTGTGACTGTACTGCCTTCCCCGCTTGAAGAAAACACATCACTGGATCACCTTGAGCTGGACATTATGAACAAATGCACAACAGGCAAAAACTTCTGACTTAAATAATTCAGATTGACTGTTAGATGACACATACATTAAATAACTGTTTTCAATAGGTATTGCATATAAAGTCAGAAATATGATAAAAAGCAGGATTTTGAAGTTATATAATCTGATGTCATTTTGTCTGGGAAGGACTTGAATGCTTTCCTCATGATGCTAATTTTCTTGTAGATCCTCTTTTCCAGAGTCAGACATTTACTTTCTACACAGGCAGATTCCTCTTGTTTCTGTTAGTGGCTATTTCTGCTGTTCTGAGGCCTGAAACTGCATAGTATGACAATGCTGATGGCTCTCAGCTTTTATATCTTTCATCATCCTAATTCCTGTACTTGGGGTCATGTTACTTCAGTAGGCGCCACTCTTCTCAGGAACAGAGCTGCTCAAATAAAAATATATATGCGTCTTTTCTTCCCCCATGGTTTACCTAATACAAACCCCAAAGCACATGGAACTGGAAACCACAAACTTCTTATTTCCTCCCAAATTATTCTTTGTCTGATTAAAAAAGACCTTGTGTGTTATGAACCTAGTAGTATGGTTTGCAATTTCTCTTTTTCTATCTTTTTTCTTAGTGAATAGAAAATTTGTTAGATCTTGTTTACTCTTTCTGTATTAAATAGTAAAAAGGACAAGCATAAAAATAGTAGGGGCAAATATTTTTGAGCATTTACTGTACTATGTGAGACTAAGCACCACATATACATTGCCAGGTAACTCTTCCCTATTGGTTATATAGACTGTACTCTAGGGTAGTCAGTAGTAAAGAGTCCTACTGTAGTATAGTAAACGTGGAATCAGGTACACACCTTTGCATTTTTTGGATGATTTTAAGAGAGGAAGTAATTCTAACTCTCCAGTTTTTAACACTCATACTAGAATATTCTATTGAAGGTATTGCTGGGACTGTATTTTGTGACATGATGGTGTTTATGTCCCATAACAGATAAATTTCTGGGATGAAAATCAGGGGATCTAGTTCTGCCAGTAACTGTGTCTCAACAGTAGAGTAAATGAAGTGATGGGAAAAATCAGGGAAGACCCCATGGAGGAGATGTGATGGGTGGATTATAGCAAAACTCTCCAGCCCAGAAGCCTGAGTTCCCATGCAAACTGCACCGCTTGGTAGTTGTGTTACTTGGGCCTTTTCATGACTTTGTTTCTCATCCACAAAATAAGAATAGAAATAATACTTAATCATCTACTCATTACAAGAATGAAGTAAGTTGATATCTTCAATTTTTTAAGAATATGGACTGAAACATTGTGGTTTCTGTTTAAATTGCTCTTTTTATACTTTTGTTCCTGAAGGGTATAATCCTTGAAATGAGGCTTTTAAAGCATGAGGAAGAGCCAGCAAGGTGAACAAGCAGATGTAGCAATAGCAGGAGGCTTTTTCAGCACAGAAGACATGGCCAAAAGAAGCAGCCTCAGCTGCTTTAGGACAAAGTATGTGATGTGAGACTAGAGACATAGGTTGAAGTCAGGATGCAAAGGTCCTTGAGTTCTATATCATGGTTTTTAAAGTGATGGTGAGTCATTAACAGGAAAGGGTGCTGTTTTAGTTGTCACTATGGAGAAGATGGAGAACATAGATTTAAGGGACAGAAGACTAGAGGGCAGTGACTAGTTAGAGGGACTACAGTGGTCCAAGTGGTAGGTGGTGGAAGGGGAGAACAAGGGTGGCACCTCATTCCATTTTCTGTTGCTATCAACAAAATACTTGAGACTGGGTCATTCATAAAGAATCAAAGTTTATTTGGCTTATGGTTCCAGCGGTTAACTCCAAGACCATAGCATAGGATCTGCTTGGCATGTGGTGAGGGCCTTCTTGTCACATTATAACATACCAACGGCATCACATGGCAAGACAGAGCAAAGATGCCAGCTTGGGCCATTTCCTGTTCTTATGAAACCACTACTGACACTGTGAGGGCTCCACCTTCAGGACCTCATTAATCTTAAATACCCAAAGAGGGCCCCTCCATATACCATTCATATATGAATTTGGGGATTAAGTTTCCAATACAGGAAATTGGGAGGAGGGCCCATTCAAACCATGGTAGATGGAGAGAAAGATAGTTAAGAAATGTTTAGGAGACAAAAACTGACAGTTCTGGATATTGCAAAGAGAGATTATGAAGAAGAGAGAGAAGTGGGAAACAAAGAGCTGGGTTTTGGTCTTGTAATTAGGAAAATGACAGTGACAATGAGATAAAGTGGAAGAAATTTTAAAGATTTATTGAGTTTGAGACTGTGGGGTTTGTGGTACCCATGAAATGTTCCCAGCAAAGTATCTACATACAGGTGGACATTGCGCTTCTAAAGTCGAGAGATGAGTGTCTGAACTTTGGAACACATGGTTAAATATATAAAGAGAAAACTGGTAAATTTCAAAAAGCACTTCCCATAGAAGTCATTCAATGAAGTGTTAATTTGAGCATACAGTTTTCAACGTTAATAAGTTTATGTTAGGATACAAAGAACTCCAGTGAAATTTTCCTGAATTAGAAAAATGCACTCTACCTCTGGCTCATTAGAATGATTTCTGAACAGGAAATACAGTGTGCAATCACCTGCACTTGAATTCCAGGTTTCCAAAGGAAATTTCTAGGGAGGCTATCCCTGTTTTTGTTTAATTACAAAAATAAGTAGATAAACCAGAAGAAAAGTTCTCCTTAGGGTCTACTTTTCTACTTGTTGTGGGCTTCTTAGAGAATTACTTACATCTGTGGCTTTATTATAAGAAGAAAATTCTGTAGATTTATAGAATATTACAGTTAGAAGAAACCTGACATTTTATTATATGTAAGAAAAGGAGGTCTGAGGCTGAGCGATGCATTTCTAGTTTTACCTCAGGTCCATGACAGAACCAGACATTAACTGCCAGGTTTCTGGGATGGAGTAAGTGGACTTCTCCAGTGCTCCATGGTGATTCTCATTTTTCAATATTAGAAATAGGTCTTCCCCCCAGTTTTCTTTCCTTTTTACCTTGAAGCTAAAGAGAACATGGAAATAGGAATAAAAATAGCCCTACTTGTGTGACCATATTTTCTTGGAAAGCTGTCCTCAGCAACACATAGCATACTAATTTTAAACCATCCAATAAAATTGGTTAGAAAATTCTGTTGAAAGTTAAATGTTTCCATGTTTTAAAAACAAATGTCACATCCTGAGGCATAATCATATCCATGGTAGAAGCAATTATTCTATTGGCTACAGGTAGTGGTGGAAGTACTGATGGTGATGGTGATGATGATGATGATGATGATGATGATGTATATTTAGTAAATGTTTTCTACGTGTTAGAAACTGTATACATTCAAGACTATAAAAAAGTTTAATTGAAAACATTGATACTCAAGTTCAAATTCCTGGGAATACATCCCATGCTGCTATTTCCTGTTACAGAACCTTGGGCAAGTACTTACATTCTTGAGGTGTCCGTTTCCTTGTTAGTAAAATGATGAAGATAAAAGTACTTAAAGAGATATGATGAGACTAAATTGAAAATGATGTGTGTAAACCATATGGCAAGGCTGTGTATTATCACATTCCTTTTGCTGGAGCAAAATACCCAACATCCACAAATTAAAGGAGGAAAGGCTTGTTTTAGATCATGATTTCAGAAGCTTCAGTCTATGCCTGGCCAGTAAAGTAGAAATAGCACAGGGAAAAGGTGTGGTGGAGGAAAGTGGTTCAACCCATCACAGCCAGGAAAGAAGGCAGGGATAAGAATACATCCTTCCAGATCATACTCCGTGTGACTCACCTCTAACCGCGCTCTACTTTCTAGCAACACTTTTAGCTATGAACTCATCAGCTTCTAAAAATCCCTATTCTGAACACATGAAACTTTTAGGGAACATTTTAGGTCTAAACCAAAACAACTTATAACCCTAACTCTGTAAAAAAGGGTTATTACCCGTATCTTACATATTAAAAAACTGAGACTCAGAGAGGTGAAATAATAATGTGTTCTATGGTCTACCTGACTCCTGGACTTATAACTACCATAGATATTTTCTTTGGGTAAATTGCTCCAGTCTTAAATCTTGAAAACTGCTCCTTGAATCTTGAAAACATCTTATTTAGGAATCTTTTTATTTGCCACCCCAAGCAAGTTTTCAACATATACAGCGTTTTATTTCTGATTCCCCCAGAATTGTTGCAGCAAGATGATTGTGTTGTACCGTTAGTTCCTGGAACACTGGGTAATTGGCCTTTTCTAGAAAACTGACAGTTGAAAATGTTCATGATAAGCACCTTGATATGACTTTTAGAGAAGGTAGGACCACAAAAGCTTGATCTAGAGTGAACAAATATTGTTATTAGAACAGTATTTAAAAGTTTGAATCTATTTTCTATGCAGAATATTGCATTGGGACTAGCCACAGTTGGTCCTACACAGTTATTGCCTGCCAACCTGGATGCACGTGCTAAATGGTACCAGGGGTAAATGTAGCTGCTTTTTGGTTTCTATTGAAGTCCGAGACATCTCGGACTTTGAGTTTTACTATAAGCCTGATAGTCTATTAATCACCTTTAGTGACTTTGTTCCTTTTTTATAAGCTGATTCAGAAATCAACCTTTAATCTGTGATAAGAATATTGAAAATATAACCAGGATATTACATTGAATTCCATAATAAAAAGTCTACTTCAGTGGAACTATAATGAATTGTTTTTGTATCACACTATTTCAAGTCCCAAGGTCTTTAACAAAGGAGATGTTAAAGGTAAATACGGTTTTATTATACATTGTGAAGAATCAGTAATTAAGAGATTTCCTAAGTAAGTCAGCCTTCTCACCTATAGACATTTCCTGAGTGTCTCAAGGGGATAAAGGAATAAAGCCAATGTCAATACTAATGGTGATGGACTAAGAAGCTTTATCTTTCAAAGTAAACAAATATCCATCCCAATCATCTATAAAAAATCTCTATCAGCAGAATTAGATGAGCATCATAGAAATACTGAGATTTTTCTTGTTTTTGTTTTGTTGTTATTTAAGCATTCTTGGTAAAGAGGAATGGAAAAGCTAGAACCTGAACCCTGGAGTTTTCACTCCTGGTCTAGGTGTCTTTGGGAATGAAAGTTTAATAAAGCAAACTTCTAAGGGAGCCCTCACAAAAACTTAAGAGCCATAAAGAGTCTTTCTATTACTTTGTAATTCATTTATTTCTCATGTTTGTTCTTAAAATAATTTTATAACCATAATGTTAACTATAATGTAAACTATTTTAGTTGTTTGAACAATGAAAAAATTCAAGGTTGTACCAAAGAATACTCTGTGTTGTTGGTGGTGATGATGATTTTATTTTTCTGTTGTGCTATAATTAGTTTATATCTACCAGTCCGGTTATACAGTGAGGACCTTGAAGGTGGGAACAAATTGTATTAATGTTGTGTCCTCAGAGACTGGCATGGTTTTGATTGTTCTGGAAGCATCTGGAAAATGCAGGAGGAGTGAATTGAGAGAGTTGGAGCATTAGAGCTCTCAAGGCCTAGCTTGTCATTCCTCATAAAACTCCTGTTTGACATTGAGAAAGCCACTGCCCCTGGTGGTTTATCTACTTTTCCATAAATAAGGAGGAGGTATCCTAGCTGCCCTTCAGGGATGCTGTAAGAATGCATTTAACATTTAATAGAAAGTTGTATCTTAATCTGTAAGGAATTAATATTTAATATTAATGAAGTTCATAGACTTCCATTTCACTCCTTTCTTAGTAGTTGCAAAGTGTTCATCAGCATAAAAGAGCCCAAATGCAAGAGTATGAAGGTCATGCCTTATGTCATGCACATACCAAATGAGAGAATGCCTCTAAAATCAGAGGCCTCTATCTAGACACAGAATGCATTCTGAGCTGCAAGGAAATTAATTGAGGCATTTAGCTGTATCAAACCTCCAACCCTAATCTACTAATTTCTAGATTGTTAAACATTTTAGGTAATAATTACTTTTGCCTTTGCTCAAATTATCTGGATTTTAATTGCCTGTTTTCTATAGATTTTATGTGAAAGTCATTTAAAATAAAATTATACATCAAAATGCATATATCTGGATAGGAACACTCCAAAATGATGATTATTTGTGAGCAGTGAGATTACAGATAATCTGTTAGGTTTTTTTATTCTAAACTTGGTTGAATGTATCTTTTAGTGGCACAGAACAGTCTTGTAAATGGCCACAAATGTGTGGGTGTTCATTGCCAGAGGGCTGGGTGGTCTGGGGAATCTGTGAACGGACAGGGCACCACTGTTGATGTTCATGGGAAATGAAGATGACTGGGGACCATTTCTCTTGCCCCAAATGGTTTGTCCAACCTTTCATATGGAAGCATGTTGTATTAGTCACTTTTGCTGAAACAATTTACCCAACATTCACAAATTAAAGGAGGAGAGGCTTACTTTAACTCACAATTTTAGACTGTTCAGTTGATAGTTGACTGGCTTCATAAAAAAAACAGTATGATGGAAGGTCACGGTGGAGGGAAACTCCTCAGCTCATGGCAGCCAGGAAGCAAAGAGAGAAAGAAGAAAGGAGACATGCAAGAGAATAAATCCTTCTAGGTTATGTGTCCAGTGACTCAACTCTAAGCAAGCTTTACCTCCTAACAATACATTCAGCTAGGAACTCATCAATGAGTTCCACTGAAGAGTAGAATGTCCCCTTGATCCACTCACCTTCCAAAAGCCCCACGTCTCAATTCAGGAGACTTGAAGGGGCATTTTAGATCTAAACCATAACATACCCATTTGGAGTCTCTGAGAAGGATGAACAGTGCCCAGTATTTCTTCCATTATTCCATGGTGATTTTCATCTTTTAAGCAGTGACTTGTAGGGTTACTACACAAAGGGTCAAATTTTCAGCAATACCAAGGTACATGATCGGGTCTAAATTAAAAAGGGCATTTTAGTAGTTTTTCTCAAGATTAAATGTGGCTGTGTTATTAAACATCACAGAGTTTCCTAGTAAGTTGTCAAATATGGCTCTTGAAGGTTATTGTCACTCCAAACCTTATAAAAGTCTGAAGATTATTATGGTCCTTCTACAGAGAGACCAAGTGACTTTTTTCCAAGTCTTATCCACTCCAGAGTGTGTCTACCTATTTCAGCCATCTAAGATTTGTCAAACATTTAGAATTCTCTGTAAATATCTAGCCATTTGGTGACTAGGTAAAGAATATTCTGTAGTGGAGTGCGTTTTCAATAAACTCCTCCAAAGTGAGGACTTTGATACTCTTCTGATATATTTTTCAGAATCTCTTTCCACACCTGAAGTAAGGAGACTACAGCACAATGTACAGCCGTGTCTGAGCCCCCATGTCCAGCTCTGACAGTTTTAGCTATCGGTCTTGATGTTCAACATCTGATGCTTGACAAAATCCAGCATTCTCCTTCTTGCCCTGAAGGACTTTTCTCTGTTTAGAGAAAGCACAGCCCACCCGTAAATACTTAACTGGCCAGGCACTGGCAAAAGCATGCAGAAGCTCAGGTTACCTGACGTTCTGATTTGTCTATTGATCCAGAATGAAAACAACCTAGTCACTTGTTTTCCTCTCTCAAAGTGTTGCAGGATCACAAACACTTCCAGAATATTCTGCAAGTTGCTGAGAGGATTGGTCATTGGCTCATCCAGGACAGTGTCTAACCTGTGTCAGGAGTCAGTAACTGCAGAATCCAAGGTCTACGTGGACCTTGTTGGAGATACATGTTGTTTACCGGGTCATGCACCACAACTTGCAAGTCATATGTTTCTTTTTGCCCTCTGATTTCAGCAGCAGGGGCTAGGTATGATACATGCCTATGCTGCCCGATTTTTGGAAGAGTCACTGATTGTTGTGTATTAAAACACCATTTTTATCTTTCTATTTTCACATATCCTAAAACCAGACCAATCAAATGTGTAAAAAAGCATTATGAATATAATTTCACCTTCTGATTTCAAAATTCTGAACTGCTGGTGTTCTTGTTGTTTACAAAATTCTTCATGAGCTGGACATGATGGTGCATGCCTGTAATCCCAGCACTCTGGGAGGCTGAGGCAGGATGATCACAAGTTTGAGCCCCGCCTGGACAACTAAGTGGCTTACTGAAATCTTGTCTTTAAATAACAATTTTAAAATGCCTGGAAATGTAACTCACTGTGAAGGCCCTAAGTTCAATCTTCGTTACTTAAAAAAAAAAAAGCCAGTCTTTTTTTTTCTGCAATGAGAATTAAGAGAAAGAAAGACGTGATAGCAATACTTACTTTGTTACTTTACTGTTAGTGTAGTCTAAAGTGGGAGGGTAGCTTCTTGCCAATAAACAATGATTTCTAAGTTGTGAAATTTGTGTCAAAATAGCCTGTTGTATTACATACTCATTTTTTCAGTAGCTTGGTGATCAGATATTCTTTGATGCTAATAGATAACAAAATGCTTCAAGTAGTGTTCTTAAATGATTTACAAAAAGAATCTTTTCCCTTGATCAGGACTGAGGTTAACATGATGTGTTAGAGCATCACTCTCCCTGCAAGATCATGGTTTTATCAAAATGAAAAAGGTCTTTAACAAGACACCCAACAAGTCCCAAGACAATAATTACATTCTTGGAACCAAAAATCTTGCATGTTTGCAGACATTTTAGAATTTGGTAGTTGTGGCTTTTTGCACACTATGAAATATTTATAGGTTGTTGAAATAACCCTGCTTAGTTATCATTGGATACCTACTGTTGTAAGGGAATTGCATTTAGAAAGGAATTGAATCTGACTTGCAAAATCCATAAAGCTCTCATGTCCAAATATGTCAGTAGAAATCCTTTAGAAACAATAGTTGCAAATGCTAGGAAATATATGTTAATTTTGTTTGGAGAGTTTTTTCTTAGTGATGGTGGTAAAAGAATACAATTTCTTTTGATGTTTTGCTTCTTATTTAGAGGACATGAGATTGCCAATAACATTTGCTTATCTGTGCTAGATACTTTTAAAAACAGTAATCAATACGAATATAAGTAATTATTTTATTAACACAAAACATAAAAATAGATTATATGTAACTATCACCTAGAGAAAACATGTTAAACAATATCCAGAAGGCTTATTTTTGTCTTCCTTTTCTCCTGCTTCCTTTCTTCTTCCCTTCTGTTTGTCTGTCCAAACATTCATACATCCATCCATTTAAAATAATGTTATGTTAGTTATATGAAGCATAAAGTTTCTACTTTGTAATCAATCAGAAAATACTTTGAATGTTTTCCATGAAAGTAAATATACTCTATTTTACAGAAATTTTATTTCATTGTATAAATGTTCCATAAATTGTGTATCTAATCCTTTACTATGGCACACACATTGTTTCTAATATTTTTCTATTATAAATATTTCTGTGATTTAATAACATTCATTGATTTCTTTCAATACATATCTCTTGAACTGATACTATATGCTATGTTCTGTGTCTTCAACCATGCTAGGGAGTAGCTCATGTTTCTATTTTTATGTTTTATGACATATAATAAAACAAAATCATTTAAATTTAGTCTTGAATAACAGCTGTTGTTTTTGCTGAGACAGTCTTCATAATCAGAAATATGCTGAGCAGCTTTTTTTTTTTCTTGGTACCAGGGATCGAACTCGGGACCTTGTGTTTGCAAGGCAGGCGGCGGAACCACTGAGCTAAATCCCTGGCCCCCATAATCAGAAATATGGAAATAACAATATCTACACACAGAACATCCATAGCCTACACAACTTTAACTGAAAAATGATAAAGCAGTGTATCACCTGAAAATCTTTACAACCACAATGAACTGATGGTATTAGGGAAAACAAAGAATTTATCTTTCTGTCAATTTTGGTTTAATTGATCATTGTGGTTTTGACACATAGCAACCAGGTAGGCGGAGGCAGTGAATCTTCAATATGAAACTGAGCTCAGCTCCTTATTATCTACTTGACCTTTGGAGATCATCAAATATTCCTGAGCTTCTGTTTCCAACTCCATAAAATGAGAGCATATTGCTAGAAATTTCTTAGATTTATAAATATAGCAATTTTAAACAGGTGTGATCTTCATCATTTCTGTTGGAACTTAACCCTGAAATGGTTAGGTATCCTCTTTTGACTATGGATGCCATCTATCAAAGGAAAGGTAAGAGATAGGGATGACAAAACAAGAAATACTAGAGCTTTGAGCCAAGGAATGATTTGTTATATAAAACTTTCAATATTTTCACTTTGTGTGAGTACACTGTTGAAAGCCAAATGTGGAAGTGGAAAGACTAATTGGAAGGCTATTAAGTTGACAAGGTGAGAAATTCTGGTGGTGTCCCTAGAGATGGTGAGCAAGAGTCACACCCTGGCTGTCTCAGAAGGTAGAGCTGATTAGATATTCTGATAGCTAGGATGTAGGGTGAGAGGGAAGGAGATGTTTAGAATGACTTTACAGTTCTTGACCTGAGAAATTAGACAGGTTGTTGTTGTTCACTATCCAACTGCTCTATACCTTTGGTGTAGAGGACACTGAGGTTTCCATAAGGACATGCAAAGGATGTAGTGGGAGGTATGTGAGAAGGGTGGTCACCATCTTGGTTTTGCACAATTCAGAGGCTTCATCCATCTTGGAGAAGATGAAGTACATTTATCTGGCTAGAGGATAAGATGTGGAGGTTATAGAAGAAAATAAAACATTTATTTACAATAGATGTTTGATAAATGGTTATTAACTACACCTTCCAGGGAAAACCAAGCCATGATTAGATTCCCAGGGTCCTACCAAAGTTAACTGTGCCAACTCCAATCTTTGTGTTTGGAATATGGTCTTGACCCTTCTTGCCTAAATGGAAATGTTGACTAGAAATATGTGTGCAGTCCTTGAGGTGCTCAGAGAGTATCCATTTAATAATTCAAACAACTGTATTTACATGGTCCCTCTATGTCTGAGCAAGACCTTGTTATGAATAAACAATAAAATATTAAAGACAGAAAATAACAATCCTGGCTTGAATTGCAATTTTTAGTTTTAAAATATGCTTGTGACTCATACAAGCACATATTCTATGTGTGATCATGGAAAATGAAATTGGTAGGCTGACCTCCTCAGAGCCCCTCTTAAACACTCAGTGAATATTTCACTATATTGACCAAGACTTTGCAGTTGAGGTTAACAGCTTGTGCTCTTCTACCTACTAAGAATTTGCTCATTTATTCAGTTGTCAAAGCTCTGAGGAGTAACATGAGCCACCTATCCTAATAGCTGAGAATTTCAGTGGTTATGGAGTTGATGGCTGAGTTGTTATTGGTTGATAATCCAAGATTCTTCTCTCCAATGCGTTAAAGAAACCAATCCCTGGAAGGCATATGTTTCAGTTTTTTAAGAAAAATACATTTATTTTTAGATACTGGTATATTCACATGCATTTGTAAGAAATAATACAGAGAGGTCCTATGCACCCTTTGCCCAGTTTCTTCCAGTGGTAACTTGCAAAACCATTGTATAGTATTACAACAAAGATATTGATAATTCATTTTACATTAATATTTGGTATCTTTAGAATTACAGATGCAAGATTTCAAACCACAACTGTAAAAACACTCAGACATCTTAGTTGATGCTATTTGTTCTGTTCTCTCCCCCTCTAATTGTGTTCCTCTAGGGCTGGATAGGCCTTCTGCATATACCCTGCAGCACTTTCCCCTCTTTTTATACACTCAGCTCACTAGTAATTCCTTATTCCCTGTTAGCTTTCCTTTGTGACTATTACCCCAGAGGGGAAAAAATTGCATCTCCTCTTCACTACTGTTTCTACGGCGTCTGGGAAACTGGCACTGAGAGAGGCTGGATGATTTTTATTTGGGTGTGAAAATCAATTAATCTCTCCAGGTGAGATATATGCATTTCCAAAAAATTGGTCAGAGCAAAATCAGGATATTCAAGGTGATGCTACTGAAGATCCATGTGATTAAGAGTTTTACTTCTCTAAGCCCAAATCTGCCTTCTTTCAAAATGTTTCTATCTAAGAGAAACAATCAACCAAGCAAACACATCCTATTTGTTCATATTCGTAGAAAAAATATTATTCTTCAATATAATCCAATATGAGTTAAATATAATCAGATAACTACTAAATGTCTTAAAATCAAGTCTGATAAATGTTTCAGATAGCTTTCATGAAGTGGAATACTTTTTGTTCTCTACTGTTCTAATCAGCTGGACAATCTTTACTGGGTGATTTTCTCTATAAAATGATTATAGAAAGTGTGGCTTCCCTAAACTTTCCTTGTGATCATCCAGGACATTCACAGGCTTTTCTCTAGGAATAATGGATAATTGATAACTGGGCATTTTATTTTATTGTTTTAGAATTAAACATTTATTAGTGTATGTTTGCAAAACACAATAGTTATGTTCATTTTGGGGAAGTGATAACATGTCTTGATTGTTTTCAATTCCTTTACACCCTTTTTCTAAACCTCCCATCTCCCATGAATCACCTGCTTCATCTCCAAAGAATCCCATGTTAAAGTCCAGCCTGGACAACTTAACAATTTAATTGGGCATTTTAGACAGCATGGCAGTTTATCTGAAACAAACAGTACAGTGAAGAACTACCCCTTTATTGCTAGCTTTGAGAACTGATGGAATATCTCAAAAACAGTAAGTCTTAATTGGCTGCCTTCTATCTACTATTACCTGTCCAGTGCTTTGATTTGAGACCTAAGATTCCTCCCTCTGCTGAATGCTTTTTTCCTTTGGTATTGAGCAGCTACTTGTCACACAATCATGGGGAAATGACATGTGGTATTTGTCTTCATAGAGCTTATTTTCTAACATAAAGAAGAAATGACACATCATGTGAGTAAACCCATGAATTTAATAGTCATCCAATTTGATAAAGTACAGTAATCCCTTGGTCCTTGACTGCTTTGAAATTTGTCAAATTTGGTACTGGACACATTTTTATGTGAAAATTTTGTCCCATACTAATAGTTTGTTTGGTACTTGTCTTAGATATTTTTCTCATTGCTGAGGCTAAATACCTGATAGCCAAAGTTAAAGGAGGAAAAGTTTATTTCAGCTCACAGTTTGTAGAAGTTTCAGTTCGCAGAAGTCCAGAGTCAGCTAGCTCCAAGGCAGGGTGGCATGGCAGAGGGGCATCACAGAGGGGAAATTGTCCATGACAGAGCAGGCAGGCAGCAGTGAGCAGCAAACAAGCCTCCCTTTCCTTTTTATTCTATCCAGGCTACAAAGCCTTTTGGGTGGTGCCTCTCACACCCAGATCGGGGCTTCCCACAACCTACACCCAGAACTATGATAGAACAATTAGTGGACTAATCCAGTACCACGTACTCTTATTCACAGTATCACACTCTTAATCCACATTCTCACACTCTAGATCCAGCCACCTCTGAGAAGCCCCACCTATGAGCACATGCAATTTTGAGGGGACATCTAGGTAGAAGCCATAATGCTACTCAATGCACATGCTAAAACTTGTCTGTCATTGCCTCATGACTCATGACCCTTTCGGTCAAATAAATTTGTTTGGTGCTTGTTGTGTTTGGTAATCATCATGTCTCCTGGAACCAATAAACCACAGATGACTGGCAGAATGAGCCTAGTGAGGTGAGAAACCGTCCAGAGGTAGGAGCCCGACTCACACATGACAGCTGGCCTTCATGTTCTCCTATTGAACATGAATGCTTCAAAGAACATAAACATCAACTGAGGCCACTCTGAGTGTGATGGATGAAGGGATTCTATAATCACTTCTGCACACAGATTGCACACAGCCTGAGAATGGTCCAAATGGTGAAAAGCACCAACCTGTAATGGTTACTACAGGCACCTGTTGCTTCCTTACCAATCAGTTTTAGCCTTGTGCTGTGTTCTCATCTACTAGTTAAGGATTATTGATACCCATCGTCGAATTATGCCAGATTCCCCACAGTGTCCCATCCACAGCAAAGTCCCGTTTCCTTGAACTATCTCCTGAGTCACCTAACAGAAGCCCAGACCCTATATGAACTCTTTCTAACACTCCACTCCAGCCTCAGCTTACCACAGGCCTGATAGTATGAACTGGCCCTCATTGCGACAAGTCCACGCACCGAACATTATGCAACTCAAGGTGTTCTTATTAGTCCTTGGCTTGAGGGCACTGATGAATGAAACACAGGCCCTTTTTCTGAGACCTAAAGATTTCATCACAGATAGAACTGCTGATACAAGACTTGGGTTAAAACCTGCTAAACCATAAATACAGAGGATGAGGAAAACAGCTTAGCCAATACTAACTTGTCAGGGAAAAAATGTCAGAAAGATGTAGAAGCCTAAGTGATAATTTGAGAGAAAGGTTCTGGTAAGATGACAGTGACATAAGTTTTGCATGGAGGATATCTTGGAATACTTTGGAGTGAATAGACACCAATGTGGGGAGAGATTTTACTTATTCAAAGAAAAGTTTTCGACTAGTGAGAGACCTCTTGGTACAAGAGAACAAAAAATGGGGAAGAAAATGGAGTCATACACTACCAGTAAATTCTTCCCACTATCTCAGGTGAATCTTTTGTGGAGCTTATTAAGCACTTCTCTTCAAAGGGTTCACAGGCTCATCAATAAGCAAAAGAACACTTCTTCTTCCAAGCAACAACTCTCAGAAGTCATAAACAGAAACACTTGATATCTGGATACCTACCAGAATTGTCATTGTTCTCTTCAAGTGTGCCAAAATGAAATTTGCTGGATCTTGCATAGAGACTAAGACAGAATAAATCATAATGGCCAGGTTAGTAGTCCATTAACTCAAGGATCAAGATTTACACAGTACAACTCACTTACATTATTGTCTTAAGCTTAATTTTTAAGTATTTTATTTTATTTTGTGCTCATTTTAAACAGTCTTTTTCAAATTTGCTTGGTCTCTTGGAAAAATAATCATTCAAATTAGTCATTGAAATTCACTTTTGATTATGTTTATTTCCTCTCAAAATTTTTCTCCTCAAAATTCAATATGGCGTAGTGTTTTAAAAAACAAAAAGAAGCTTTTTGTACTCATGATGTAGAGAAAAGAAACCTGGAGTGAGAACACAGCTGGATTGTCCCCTGGGTTCTTGTTGGCCTCCATTGAGATCATTCTTGTCCAACCTGGTCACTGAGCATCTTTCTGAATATGTCCCTCAAATTCACAATGATGAAACTGTTCCTTTGCCCATAATAGCTCCCTTTCTACTCTCCCTGTCCACCTCATACCTTGGCCTTATGGCTCCTGTTGTCTGAGGAAATCTTCTTGGGTTTCAACCAAATCATGTTAAATTCATGTGCATTTGATACATCACCCCCCTATCAGTGATATATAGAAACATCCCATGGACATAGTCATCAGGCCTTTCTCTTGATATGGGAAGGTAGATTTTTGGAGTTTGTACGTTTCATTTCCTCCTTTGACAATGCCTGACTATAAGAACTTTTCTCTTGTTATGGATTCAAAATAAATCTAATTTGACAGTAAGCACGAAGTAAGAATTTTGTTATTCTAGATGATGCCTGCTCTTTCTCTGAAGCACTGAACCCCATTAGAATAGGGGAGCCCGAGGGTATCCTGATTAAAGATGAATGAAAACTACATCAGTTTAATATTTTCAGAAATATTATACCTATCAAAACTGTAATTCCATCCAGTCATGATTTCCAACTTTGGTGTGTTTATGGATGTTTAAATTATTCATCTCCTTTGAGCCAATGAATCTTTCTCTGAAATGGTAAACAATTTGTTTATATATTGAGTTTATTGTGTACTGGCTCACTTCTTCTATTAGAATATAAGGTCAACAAGGGTATATCTATTTTATTCACTGATGTATGTTTAGTGCCAAGAACACTGTTGGGACTCATTTATTTGTTAAATGAATGGGTAAAAATAACAGACTCACCTATACCCAGGTTAGGACAGTTACAAAAAGAAAGCAAAACCTTATGTATATAAGTGGGAAAGTGAATAATCTTACTATTTCTTGTTAAATGCTTAGGAAACGTCAGGTGCTCCAGTTACAGCCTGTATGAGGCATGTGCCAGTTCTTATGGAAGTAGAGAAGGAAGGAGATAATTCTTCTAATCTTGGCTGTGTCAGTTACAAGCTATGCCATATTGAGCAAATTATTGTTTTAATTTTATTTTTCGCAATACTGGAGATTGAACCTAGAGCCTTTGCTATGAGCTACATCTATGGCCTTTTACTTTTTAATTTATCTTTTTGCTAAGTCAGTAAGTGTCCCAGCATGAACTTGAAATTGCAATCCTCCTGTGTCAGCCTTCCAGAGTTCTGGGATTACAGCCATGCACCGCCTTGCCAAATTCTGGGCAATTATTTAATTCCCATGAGCCTTAAAATCCTCATCTGTGAAATAGATTATGGTACCTCCTTGATGGTGTTTCTAGAATATCACATGTTATTGGCTTTCCTGTTTTACTTGCCTAGGTGTCACCTATAGAGTGATGTGAAAAGTAAAAAAAGAGAGAGAAAAGTAAGCAAACATAGACTTGATCCTTAACCATAATTAGAAGTTTTTTTAGCTTCTGTTGATCAATTTTCCTGGCTAGTATGGGTTTGTAGAATAACTGTTGCAGGTAACTGCCACCTATCACACGAAGTGAGCTGTGACCCTCTCAGAGGCCCTTTGGTGACTTGGCCTTTAGCAGGTAACATCTGGTCTTTTGTTTACAAGCAGTAAAGATCTGATTGGCTGTTTTTCAAAGTGTGTCACAGTTCCCTGAACACTCCTGTTCTGCCTGAGTTTGATATAGCTCTTAGTTTCCAAACTCAGCTGCTCACAAGTTTTCTACTTTGTTACAATCCATGAGGATAGGTTTCTTTGATTTTGATATCAGTTTAAATGGAAATAGATGCCCAAGTTTCATTTGAGTGGTTTTACCATTTAAAACAGTTTTTTTAAAATAATTAATTTGAAAAGTAGTATTCAGAGATATTCTTGCAATGAAATACCTCCATCAGGTGCTATTCAAACTTGTGGACATTTAGGCTTGAAAAGCTTTGTATTTTGGGGCTGGAATATAGTTTTTCATATTATGGGCTTAATAACTCATTATTTTAAATAAGAATTCATTTGCAATGATGGCATGTATTTATTCAGTAGGGACTTTATCTCCAAATTCCCATAATATTCATTCACAGATAATTAAAAAATACTTTTAGCTCCCCAAGATCTGGGCTGAGAAAATATTTTTAAGGCATTGTTGCTGACTTTGACAAGCTCTGATGATGATGATGATGATGATGATGATGATGATGATGATGATAATGTTGATGATACTCATAAAAATAGTACTGATAGATAACACTTATGGAGCACTTACTATATCTCAAAAACTGTTAGGCACTTTCCACTTACTAAATAATTTGATCATGGCAATACTTTTAGATCCCATTTTACAGGTCAGGATACTGGGCTCAGCGAGGCTAAATGACTTGCCAGAATAGTAGAGCTGATTTCAGGAATTCTTTACTAAAATTGCTTCGGACATGTTATCTTATTTTGGTCTTTTAACAAAGCTGTAAGTTAGGAGCATTATTAGTCAAATGTTCCAGCTGAGAAAACAAAGGCTCTGACAGGTTATGTAACTTCTCCAAGGTCGGACAAATTATAACATCAGCAGAGCTGGGATTTGGAACAACAAAACCTGTACTCTTACACTCTAGGTTAAATTAACTCCTGTTATAGTGCCTTGATGTCTAACAAAAGAGACACTCTCATTAACATGGAGAATGTCTGGGTAACACTACACACACACACGCACGCATGCACACACACACGCACACGCAACACCTTAAGAGAGTTGAAATCATAAAGCACTTTTGTATGGATTAGAAGTGAGAGATTTTAAGAAAGTTATTGTCATAGGTCATGGTAGAGAGCAGTCAGATGGAGTGGAAGGTTTTTGAAAGCATCTCATTACCATCCAGCAGGTGTGTACCCTGGGGCTCCCTCAGTAGGTAAGATGGTGTCTGGGGATCATAGTGAATACATACTGTACTTCTTTCACTAAATGTTCCCTTCCATCTACAATGTTCTCCTGTGAGCCGAGGGATTTAATAACAGGTGCTCAAGGATCTTGCTTATTAAAGCAAAAGAATCGTGTCTTTTGTTGCCATAGATGCATTTCCTGTCTCTTTGTTCGGCAAGATCAGATCAGAAGAAAAATGATCACCCAACCCACAAGCAAGGGGAACTATAACCCAGGGTTGGGTTTCTTGTGATTATAATTATAGAATCTCAGCTTCATTAACATCAGCGTTTACACACCACATTTCTTTCCTGTAATAACATTTATTTGAAATGAACACCTTTCAGCCTCAAGGCCACAAAATTATGTTCAGGTTGAAGAGCAATTAGTTTCTACTTATGTTAAAGTAAACAAAATAAAGGATTATCTCTGTTTGTTTTCCTTTACCGTCTGCATTTGGTTCTACGTTCACCACATGGCACATGAATTTTAAGCATTTCTTTTCTTTCCTAAAATGAGCTTTGAATAAAAAGTATCTTTATGTACAACTTGGGCTTATATTCCATTGTCTTTAAGCAGTTATCCAAGGATCTTAATCCATATGATCTTGTCTCATTTGTTCATTCATAATAGGAGAGGGAGAAAGACAAACACGTCCCCAGCTTGTATGTAGTTTATAGCCTGGCAAGTTGGATATTTTTTTCTGTCTTGCTCACTGCTATGTCCAATGCCTGACTCTTAAAAATTGTTCAATGTATACTTTTTGAATAAATGTATATCAAATAAAGTAAAGTAAGGTTTATGATAAAAAGATTACTCAAAAAATCATAGAAAGACATAATACCGGACTGATTTCCTCTGGGGATGGGAATAAAAAGGCAAGGTGCGAACTCTCAAAAGGAAAATTCTCACAATGTTATAGACCACAGCATGGCCTGCATTGTAAGGTAAATGTGGGTCCAGATCTGACTTCCCCATTTTCTAGGCATGAAAGCACTATCAGGTTATCCCTACCAAGCCTCAGTTTGTTTGTGTGTAATATGGGAAGTTATGCACAGGATGTTCTTGATGACCGGCCCATGTTTGGCAGTCAATACTTGTAATTTCCATTGACCTCAAAGGATCATTTGGGTTCTCACTGCACAAAATATACTATCTATTGCTTTCAAATGAAACTTTGAATTGGATTCAGTGTCTTAATGGAATCATGATGGAAGTCAATAGCTGAATGCATCAAATAGAAAATAAAACCAAAAAGAGCAACCTCCCAACTCAAGACATTTTAAAATGTGACTTTTTAAAAAAATGTTTCTATTTCAAGCATCTAAATGGCTGGTATTTCCTTAAGCAGGGGCAGAATTGTCTATTCTGCTGAGCTACTTCCTAGCTTGTGATTTGGGACAAGCCAGTGCCCCTCCCTGTGCTTGTTTCCAAAGATATAAAATGGAAAGAATAAAAATAAATGTTTAAGGGTACTAGCTTCTCAATCTTAGCTTCTAAAAGCTAAGATGTTTGTGTTTGCCTAAAAGACCAGTGTTTGGTTCATCTCTTCATCCATATTCATTGCCACTGGTTATATGCAGAGCACTGAGCAAGTCATACGGTGGGATCTCTACCATGAAGGAACATGTAGTAGGGAAGCAGGGAGAGGCAGACATGCACCGGGATTATGAGAAGGGAGGGTAGTAAGTGCTGTGATAGAGGGAGATGGCCAGGGCTATGGAATATGAAGAAATCTGGTCTTGGTTTAGCATGGGACTTGAAGGAGAGGGAATAGAGCATGGGATGGATTCTTTACTTTCTGGATCCCAATTCCAAATTTAGTATCAGCCACTGTTTGTCAATAGAGCTTTCATGTCTATTTAGGCTGCAAACAGTTCAACACAATCCTGAGCATGTTTTATTATTGTTCATGATTATTCCAGTGATCTAATGAACTGAAAACAAACTATTCCTCAACAAAAGGATATTTCTTGAATATTTTTTTTGTGGTTCAGACATTATACTTTGACACCTAGGTTGAGTGTGATTCCATTTCTTCCCTTAAGCTTCCATTCAAGGAAACAGTATAGGAAAAACATAGATCAGTGTAGCCTAGTTCAGAAGATGCAAAGCCATAAGCCAGAACAAGAGGCTAGGAAATGAGGTGTGCTTGTTTCACACCTACCCAGCCCTTGCCCATCTAAGATAGGCAATCAAAGTTTAGACCCTTGTCTTAGCCACAGGAAAAAGGAGAGATCAGATCTTCAAGGGAGGCACTACCTCAAAGACTGACTGCCAAGTCAGAGATTATTCAACAGGCATAGCTTCTACGTTTGAAGTGAAGGCAGGAGAACCCACACAGAGAGCCCACAAAGTAGCACTTCCTAGGTCTTATGAGAAAACTAAGACTGAGAAGTACAACTGAGAAATTCAACTGAGAAAGATTGCTTCTACATTACATTGGAATGATTTCTCCTGGGGATTTCAGGCATTATCACATAAAGCTATGTCACAATGTCCTCTACAAAGACTCCAGCAACTTTACAGTAGTCCAAGAATTTTCTTTAGCTATAGATGATGCTCCTGATGCTTATGTAGTCAGTTACCCCATAAGCATCTTTCCAGAGGCCAGGTTCACACAGAACTCAGAGTGGATGGTTCTAGGTAGAGAAACTTGCACAAAGAGTGCTAAGTAGACCTGGATTCTATTTCGAGGTAGGGGTAGGGGTAGGGTCAGGCCAATTTTAAAATCAAGGACTTTGCCAAGGAAAACATACAGTATGGACTTAAAAAAACTTTTTGTAACAATAAAATTAGAAGAATTAGAGTTCCTGTTAGCTTTTTGACATTTCAACCCTGGAAGTTACATCCTGCTTTTGGATTCAATGGTGATACTTCCTTTCTTCTTCCCTGCTCTAAGTCACTGTAGGTAGAAACATCAAGGTTGGTTTTAGCTCTAAGGGTAACACAACTCTCAAAGTTTAGAAAGCTGTAAACTTTTCTATGATGAAAGTTCTAAAGCCACTTTTCAATTTTTCACCCTGTGCTTGGGATTTAAAAGACTGCTGTTTTACTACCATTTAATTATCTGCCTTTCAGGTAACTATAATATTACAATTTTGCAACATCCTGGAGCTCTTTTTCTAACCATTCAATTATATATATATAATCCTGTATAGCAGGATTTTTACACTTCTCTAACAGGAGAACCAGGTAGAAGGCTTAATATCAGTTATGTAATCATATGCATAGGAAGTGGGCTCTCATTATTTTTTTTTTACACTGGATCATGGGGGCTGAGTCTCAGATCCGAACTCCTATAAAAAATTAGTCAACTTATTGTTTTGTAGTATGATAATCAGAAATTTATTAATACATTTCTGAGAAGACAGGAGCAATATGTTGAACTTGCAAGTGATCTCAGATGACTATTGACCTTTATCATTTGTCAGGAGGGAAGTCACTGAACCTCTCTGGTTCTTGCATTTCTCTTTAGTTACTTGTATTCTATGCTGTCCATAGATGTAGGCCAATGTGCCCTGGTCCATGTCTTGCACTTGGGGGCCCAGCTCTGATTCTCTTCTGCTTGTACTCCTCCTCATGGGTTTGGAATCCTTGGTCCAAGGCTGTGTCATTCTAGAACCACCCTGTGCTCTGGGCACTGGAGACCCTAGGATTCTCAGTACAAGTGGCCTTGAACCTGTTTCCAGATTATCTCTTTCATGAGTTCACCCTCTAAAGATCAGAAAAGATGCTAGGATATGGCTACATGGAGTAACTTAAGTGTGGACACTATCAGAGAGTAGGGCTCTGGGCCCTCACAATCACGTGCTCAGTCCTCCACAGTGCAAGCTGGAACCAGGGGTGGGAGCAGGGAGAGAGGAGGTGGGGGTTTCCATTTGTCCTCTTGCTTCAGATCTTCAAGTGTTGGGTCAGGCTTGGTTACATCTGTTAATGGTCACCCATTAGGAGTTAGTGGAGGGGAAATAGCAGGAAGGGATGGCCTTATATATTTGAGTAAAATATGCTTAAAGTTTAAGGAGTAAGTGTGTTTAATGGTTGATTTCCTTGTTTTCAAACATGCTTATTAACTACATGTTACAGCAATTCCAGTCTTAGTGATTCATTCTTTTGGTTTAGATGTTGAATTTTTGCTGAAATGTGAATAATTTTGGGGGCATATTGCGACATCAGTATTATTCACTAGTAGAAATTAATATTTCTCTACATATTCATCTCATTATCCAGTCATTGGTTGTGAATTATTAAGTGGAAAAATTTTAGAATTCCATGAATCTGCCAAGCTATAAGCATACCATCATCAAATAATAGTGAGTACCAACAGCATTGACTCTTTTCTATGAGCTAGGTTCTCTCATGAGCACCTTATGGGGACCATGTCATTCAATCTTCATTAAATAGATACTTTTTCTACTACCACATACATGATTACAACCCAGAATATAAGTGATTTTCCCAAACTTCAAAATTAATAAGGGGCAGGGAAGGGCAGCGCTTGAGCTCAGGTCTTCAGATAATTTCCTTCTCATTGGCTTAAACATTATTTGTCAATTTTGTTGTTGTTTGTGCAGAACTCAAGATTGAATGCAGGGTTTCATACAAGTTAGGCAAGGACACTGTGACCAAACTACATCCTCAGTCCTCTCATTGGCTTAAAATTCCCACTTATATGCATGTGCCTTTTGTTAACCTAATTTACTGATGTATCTTTCACGTGTCTCCCATGCACTACAGAAATTTGGAGTTGAATATTAGACCATCTTATGTATAATAATTAATATCTATTCTTCTATTCTTATAATTGTCACATTCTGGACTCAGTAGCCCCTTTATATCAGTCTCCTATTCTGGTCATTAAGAGAATTGGGAGATTGCCAACATTCAGATTAAAATGCATCTGCTGCATTTATTTAGCTAATCACTGAAGTATTAAACTTAGATCAAATAATTCCGAGGACAGGTTCTTTAAGAATTTTTACATCATTCATTTATGTCATTATTATCTTTTCAAATATTTATAGAATATAGAATTTTAAATGAGGAATATATTTATAAAATTATAAAATATATTAACAGGAAAAATGGGTCCTTTTTATATTACAGCTAAAATTACATTCTTAGAATATATAAAGAACTCATCTATAAGTGCAATGAATTATCTTTAATTTTAATTTATTTTTATACAATTTGCCTTTAAATGAATTTTTTTCTTATTGGAAAGAGACCACATTTATCAAATTGTAGCCTGGAGTCTAATTTGGCCCACAGCTTGTTTTTGCAAATAAAGTTTTATTAGAATACAACCAAGCTCATTTGTTTATGTATTGGTTGTGGATCCTTTTGCACTACAACAGCAGAGTTCAGTAGTAGTGATAGAGTATGTGATGTACAAAGACTAAAATAATTTCTATCTCATTCTTTATTTTTGGAAAAGTTTGATAACCTCTGCACCAAATAATTTATCCAAACTGAAGTACATGTTAATACATATTCTAATAATACCCTACAGTCTTGAATTTTTGAGACTTTCCAAATGGACAAAAATACAGTTGTACCAAAATAATCTAGGGTCTCTAAAGTCCTTGACCAGTTAAAAAAGCATATTTTCTTTTATTGACATTTGAATTGATTTTTTTAAAAAAATCACAAAATCAAAGTTAAGTCATATCAATTCTATGGCTACTCTTTAAGCAAAAATTATCTTTATCAAATTTACTAAATAAAAAGAAACAGAATCCTACAAAAATTGAAGAGTTTGTGGTAAAATCAGAATTTATATTCAGTTTTTGCTCTGAGGTAGATTTAAAATGGGAAAACATAAATACCAAAGTTCATGTGAAAAATATATTTTTCCTACTAAATATTTAATATTAAAATCCCCATATTTGTACCTTTTCTTCACTCACATAGAGGCTCAACTCTATACATGGAGGTAGCAAAGTAATATGTTCCTACCTCGATCAGATGGTTCAAAGTTTCTTTGCAGGAAGTTGACTTTCTCTTGAATTTCAGCTGTCTCCCTATGCAAACCAGGTCTAATCTGAAGGTTATCACAGATGAATTTCCAAATGACTTAGACAGGATATGAGGATCAGATATGGCTCAAGGGATGCAGTGTAGTACATAAGGCAGTTGTCACTTGAGAAACATGGTGGGCCTAATTTGATCACAGTTTTTGGTATCTAATCTTGTATTCTCAGCTATGCCTTTTTGAAAAGCATTTAAAAAATACCAAAGGAAAAGTTTTATGTCTAACTTTTAAAAACAAAAATTACATGCTGATAAAAGCAAAAGTAGATTGAAGAAATGTTGCTGCAGCAATTTGAAATCTATATGCAAAAGCATTCTACCCATATTTCACATCATATACAAAGATTAACTTTAAATATAGAATACTATGTCCCAATATATTCGATCAAATGTTTTCAAGGACTTTGCATTAGCAAAAGTAAAATCACCTTTTTTAGATAATTGTACAACCCTATGGGACGGATGTATCAAATAATATAGGATTGCTTATTATTTATGTCTCCCAAAGAGTTTATTTCATCTCATAAAATGTAGAAACTTTTTCAGACAGGGGCTGTGAGAGCTGATTTTGAATGTGGTAAACCACTTCAACTGAATTGTATTAAAAATGTTTTTTCTAAAGCATCAGTAGGTCTTAAGACAAAAAGTAAGGCCAAAAATGTTCATAACTTTTCTATCTGACTGTTCAAAGCAATAAAATAAAAGATAAGGAGGTGGAAGGGATGTTGCTATTTAAGTTGTGCGCATGCGTGTGGGGGTGGAGGTGGGGGTAAGGAAATGGCCTGAAGATTTAAGCATTAGGAAGCACTCTAGCATTGAGTTCCATGGTTGTAAAAAGGGTGGGACGCACATGTTTGGTTGGTGAGGGCCCTGGGATTCAGGTTCCTGTGCTTGCCAAACTAGTCATGAAATGAGAACAAATTAATCTAGACAGCATAAAGCTTTACCAGAATATCAGTAACTTTTGACACTTTGCGAGCAGTCATTACTGATTAAAGATATAAAAATATGCCTAAGTGAAATGATCAAAATTGAACAGGATATGATATTTAAAATTTCTGAGTAGCTTAGCTAGCCTTTTGTTATAAAAACCGTGTAAAGTAAATAAGACAAAATAAGGTGTAGAAATAAAAATAATAGTCTTTACCCACACTCAATTTTACTCTATCAAGGTAACTTATGTATATATACCTGTGTATGTACAGAGAGATATTTTAAAATAAAAGCTATATCATATTATATATCCTTTTCTATAATTTTTAACTGATAATTTATCATTAGCTTCTTCCATGAAAATATACTTAGCTGACCCTCTGTTGATGAATATTTTGGTTTTTTAGCTTTCCTGTATTACAGTTTGCATTTTATAATCAATTACTAATTTGCTTCTGTGGATATCCCTTATTATTACAATTAAACTCTTGGTTGGAAAAAGAAACAATTTCTTGAGAAGGAAATTGGGTGACAGCAAATTGAAGATATGGAATGAGGGATAAAAGGGAAGAAAATTAGGCTGCTGTATGAAGGATGAATGAATAAACCCATGACTGAATTAGTGATTTGCATATGATACCCAGAGCTTTGTAGTCTCAGTTTCAGCATAAGTCAATTTAGACGATCTTCTACGCACCAGCACTGTGCCTTTTATGAGTTATCTCTTTCTTTGTGTTGATGGCATTTGGTAATCAATTATGCCATTTTTCAGTCACTCTTTTCCATATCAGGATAAAAGAGATTATTCAGATTATCTCTGACTGAGATTTTTTTGCATAGAATAAAAAGAATAGTGCAGAATGTTAACTGCTCTGGACAAAATTCAATAGAGTATTGCACAAGAGAGCTGCTGAGGGAAGAGGGCTTCAGCTGGGAAGATGAATGAGGGACCCTTAGGAAAGGGACACGGGAGGAGAAGCTGCGTGACCAGAAGAGCCAGCCATTAGGTGTGCCACAGAAAATTCTTTCTGGTCGAAGGGAACTATGGGCACAAACTAAGGCAGGAAATAGTTGTAATCATTCATAGAATAAAAATTATTCCAATATGTCTAGAGAGAAAACAGAGACCAAATCATAGAGTGTATTGAGGGCCAGGTAAGAAGTTTGTATGTTAGAATAACAGTTTCTAGGAAGGTAATGCGGAAGGATTGTGAGTTTTAGACTCACCTGTACAACTTAGTGACTTAGTGAAACACTGCCTGAAAGGCAGGGCAGGTTGCTGGGGATGTAGCTCAGTGGTAAAGTGCATGCTTAGGATGTGAGACACTCTGAGTGTAATTCTCAGCAAGACACACACACACACTCACACACACAAACACATATTTTAATCTTTAGGGTAAGTACTAAAATTTTCAAGAACAAATTATAATCCTTAAAAATAGTAAAGATTAATAGAACACAGAAAGAGAGAGAGAGAGATGACAACAGGACAGATTTCATACATTTAATAAGGTAGTAGTTTATTTAAACACAACACATCAATAATTGCATTGAATGGTCCATTTAAAAGCCAATTATTTTTTAGATGATTATTTCAGTACAAAAATAAGAAAAAATGCTTCACAAAAGCATTATTGATCAGCTGACATCTGTTGCCTATTGTTAGGAAAAGTTTGAATACTTCTACCTGCTATATCTTGGTATCAAAATCACCAAGGAAAAAACAACACAACCAAGCACTAGATGGACTCATGATTTACGCACACAGAGAAGAGACAGACAGCACTGCCTTCAGCAGTGGGTGATTGTTACCCCTGACTAGCAGCCTATCTCAGCAAAATCCAAAAAGGAAAATACAGGAAAGAAAAATTGTAGGGCAGTCTCATCCATGAGTATACCTGTAACAATCCTAAGCCAGTATCAGCAAACTGAATCTACCTATGCCCTGTACCAAGTAGGGCTTACTCAGAGATTCAAATTCCCTTAGAGTTGGTTGCTTTTTAAATGCACTATGCCACATTAACAAAAATAAAGGAATAATTTCAACTATTGCAGAAAAAGTGTTGGATAAAATTAAATGCTATTTCATAGTTTAGAAATTCTTAAGAATAACAATAAGAATTTCCTTAATCTGAAATATCATATTGACCATAGACATTCATGTGTATTACAGCTAATGGTTAAATATTGAACTCCACTCCCACTTTGAATTCAGGACTAATATAAGAATGCCTGCTGTAAACATGATGTTTCAATATTGTATCATCGACCTAAGTAGTTTTGTAATGCAATAAAAATACAAAGATTGATGATGCAGAAATAATATAGTCATGGTTGGCCGATGTTAAAATAATTAATATTAGGGAGGTTGCTGGATAGGTAAATATAAAAGTCAAGTAAATTTCTATGTGCAAGAAATAAACACAAAAAATAAATTTTAACTATTTCTATAATGTCATAAAAATAAATACTAAGAATTCATTTATAAAATATGTGAAATGTCTATATGAATAAAATGATAAAGTATTTTTCAGAGAAAGTAAAAAGACTTACTTATAAAATCTGCCATATTTATAGATTTGGAATATTTAATCATAAAGGTATCAATTATCCTCAAATTAGGTTTTTATGTTTCAAGTTGGGTATCAATATCCTAAGAAGCTATATTTTTAGAACTTGGTGAGCTGATTTTAAAATTTATTATGGAAACACAAAGCACTATTAATAATTAAGACATTCTTGACTGTCAACAACAAACCGGAAACATGAATATCTTTAGTTACATTGTAACATGGCTGCCTCCATGCACTGAGTGGATTAAGAACGTTTACCTTTCATATTCATTTTGACTTTAAGGAAGAGCCAGAAGTTACATGGTGCCAGATTCTGTGAATAAGGCAGATGAAGAATCACTATAATACTTTCATTCAACAGAAATCACCTAAAGTATTTTTAATCAGTTCAGGACATCAAGGCAGCCACAAAAAGAAACACAAAAGATGACTTTCATAACTATTTCAGAAAGTGACAAGAATGATGGGATACATATGTTCAAAGCAAGGGGGGAGTCTTCTGAAGGGGATTAATGGCAGTCTGTCTTTCATTATAATTAATTTTTAATTTTTAATTTAAACATTACGCATACTCTTTGACCACACCTGGCATATATTATAAAAGAAACATGTGCATTTGTATTCTAAGAAACATAGAAGAATATTTATATTACCATTATTTATAGTAGTCATAAATGTGAAACAACCCAAATGTGTAACAACTATGAAATGAATAAATAATATGTTTATATAATGAAATACTATACAACAAATCATAGTTAAAAGCAGTAACATGGTTAACTGTATTTGGTGAATATGAGAGAAAGTCAAGTTAAAGAATGCATACTTTATTATTCCAAGTATATGAAATTAGTTTTAAAAAGAGGTGAAAGTCAACTGTATTGTGTTTTATACTTCATAAGAGATAAAAATATAAAATACAAGAAGGTAATAAAAATAAAACTAAGTATAGTGGTTACATAAGGAGTGAAGTTACAGTTGGAAAGTGGCAACAAGGATCCTTCTGGAATGGTGGCAAGATTTTATTTCTTGACCTGAGTGATACTACATGAGACTTCGGCATGTGGTAGCTCATTAACTAGCACAATTATGTGTTGTATGCTTCCTCTACCATATTGTATGCTACAGCGAAGATATTAAAGGGACAGAGAGGGATCATGGGAATTTGAGCAGTAGTTATGAATCTCTTCCCAGAAACACAACCAGCATGTTATTATCCCTTGTTGTTACCACTACTCTTTTGACTATGAAGCAAAATAATGAGTTTTCCAGATATCTCTAAGTCCTTTTTAGCATTCTGCATGTTGAATGTTACAGTAGAATGTTAACACAGTAGTTTGATACATAGCCTGAATCATGAGTCCTTGAATTAGTGAGAAATGATATTTGATAAACAGATTGAGGTTTTAATGTGATTTGGGTAGAAACTCACTTCAGCTAAGGGACCCCAGAGTGCTCTGCTCCTTGCTCCATGGGAAGTTTCAGTCATGCTGAAGGTGTGTCTCTCTATATTACATTTAGACTGACAGCAGAAAGTGCAGCAGAATGCTAATCACTTTATTCACATGTGCTGCTCCCTCATCTAATATTTTTGATAAGATTGTTTATCTAATTCAAAGCCTGATCAATGTATCTAAGGATAACATAATTGTTTGAAATACATGTACTATTGTCACCATGAAACATTCCTGGTAAAACAAACTGGGAATGAACTATCTTCTAGTGATGATATGTATGACTACCCTTTGATAGACACATATCTGTCTGAGAAATCCTTAAAGACTCACATGGAATTTACATTATACACATAATGGAAATGTATGTCCCTTTTTTTTAACCTATGTGAAGAGTTAATATCTTAATCACCCCTGTCATTTCACATGCACATTTCTGAAAACACAAAACAAAATTTTATTAGCTAATAAATTACCACATAACCAAGCATCACATAAGTACCACTCAGGTAAAGAAATAAAATCCTGGCAGTGTTCTCCAAGGATCTTGGCTGCTCCTTTCCAATATAACTTCCTCCATCCCCCTTTGTACTTAGAAGAAGCCAATATATTAATAGATCATTAACTCCAGTTTGCTATTTTTCTGCCAATAATCTAATTATTATTAATTATACTTATAAGAATGGAGGTCTCCTTGGAAAACTTTTTAATAATTGTATTTTCCTAAGAGCATTATGTTGTGAAATGTGAGATGCAGAAAGACTTATATATGGGAGCTAAAAATTTGATCTCAAAAAAGTAGGGAATAAAATAGTGGTTATCAGAGATTGGGAAGGATGTTGGAGAGGGAAGGATAAAGAGAGGATGGTTGATGGGTATTATGTGCATTTAGACAGGAGGAATAACTGCTAATGTTCTATAGCTTGTTACGGTAACTATGGTTGACAAAAATTAATCAAATATTTCAGAATAGCGAGTAGCATGGATTTTGAATGTTTCTAACACAAAGAAATGTTCTATGTCCAAGGTGACAGGCATGCCAATTACCCTGATCTGATCATTGTACATGATATATATGAAATGTCAAGCTCTAACACACAAATATGTACAATTACTATGTGTCAATTAAAAATTAAGGTGTAGTTTTAAGAAGTTATGCTTCCCAAGCCCTACTTTAGGCCTGATGAATCATGTCTTTTCCCAGAAGTGGCCCTGGAATCTGAATGTTAACAAATCCCCCTGGAAATCTGTTGAATTGCCAGGTTTGAAAGCCATTAGTTTGGAGAGTTGGAATAATCAGTATCTAAAAGGAGGTAGGTAGCTCCATGTCAATATCATATGCCACTTACTTCATTATTTCTGCCTGTTTTTCCTTCTCCTGACTTCCAGGATAAAAGCTTCAGAAAATAAAGACCCCTGGGCCTAGTTCACCACTGTCTTCTAATATACAGAACAAAAGTTGGGACCTATGGCCTAGGGGCTAGATACATCCACCTGCCTGGCTTTTTTATAAATAAAGTTTTGGGATTTTTTGTTTTTTTGTTTTTTTAACACTGTGTTGTCCATTGATTTCCATATTATCTTTTGCTGCTTTCACATTACAGTAACTGGCAGAGCTGAGTAGGTGGCAACAAGGCCCTTTGGCCTACAAAGCCTAAAATATTTGCTATCTGCTCCTTTACAGAAACTGTGTGCTTATTCCTGATTTGAAGAATGGCTAGCATGTAATGCTTTTCCATTACTATTGACTGTTGAATCAAATAATCATTTATTAGCATCTCGGAGCAACTCTCTTTTGCTTAAATAAGTTTCTTTTTGCACATTACCCTTAATTAATTGTTTTATTACACTGTGGTCTCTCCTTGGAAACTTTCTCCCCTCATTGCCTTATTAAGTGCCTTTCATTTTCCCTGGAGCCAATCTGGGGTTTTGGTTATGTTAAAGTACAAAGAGATATGGGAGTATAAGAATCAATTTATGAACAACTTCTCAGGAACACATTAATTGCATAGTATGAGATTTTTTAGAGCACTCTTTCATTCTCAGAAGAGTAGCAATAGTGTATCAGATTACATATTAAATGGAAAACCAAGTTAATAAGAATGGAATATGGTGTATGAGACTGACAGGTATAATTCGTTATAATACTCAGTTTGCTTTAATAATAGGTTGTTAGCATCTGGTGGCAAAGTACAGTATCTTTCAATAGTTAGTAGGTAGCACTGTGAATTGCTCTCTAAATTTGAATTCCATAAACTATCTATCTTATCTAGTCTTAGTCAATGGGATATTTCTTTAAACAAGAGTTGGTCTTTTTTATCTTCAGTAACTAGAAAATCTAAGTTATTGATGTTTACAATTCCTTATAATTATATTGGTTTATAAATCGAATACTTGATAACAAGAAACCAGAAAATATGATAGAATCACATCTCTTAGTAGAACAGTTACTTTTAAAGATTTTATTACTGCATAATGAAACTTTTCATATAGTCAAAATTACCTTTGATTTTTATTCAAGTGATCTATACACAATTTTAAAAATTGTGGTAAAAGATGCATAACATCAAATTTGCCATTTTACCCTTTTTATGTATTTCAGTTTTTAAGTGTTCAGTATATTCACATGGCTGTACACCCAATATCCAGAATGTTTTCATCTTGCAAAACTGAAGCAACAATTTAATAATCACTTCCCATTTTACTTTTCCCCCATCCCCTAGAAACTGCCATTCTACTTTCTGTGTCTAATCTGTGTACCTGATGTTAGTGGACTCATGTAGTATTTGTCTTTGTGTGTGTGTGGCTTATTTCATTTTGCATAATGTTGTCAAGGTTCATTAACATATGGAAGGATTTCTTTCTACGTTAGGTCTGAATAATATTCCATTGTGTGTGTGTACTGCCTTTATTTACCCATTCACCAGCTTGATTTGTTCCACCATTTTACTATTATGAATAATGCTATGAATAACACTGGTGTACTATATCCTTTGGAGATCCTGCTTTCATTCTTTTGGCTATAAACTAGAAGTAAGATTCCTGGATCATATAGCAATTCTATTAATTTTTTGAGAAATCATTGTACTATTTTCCATAGAGACTACATTACTTTGCATTCTCATCAACAGTGCAGAAAGGTTCCAGTTTCTCCACCAACATTTGTTATTTTCTGAGACGTTTAGTTTGTTTTTTTGATAGTAGCTATCATAAAAGAAGAGGGTGGATCTCATGATACATTTTCATGTGCTTGTTCACAGCGTATATCTTCTTTGGAAAAATGTCTCTTCAAGTCTGCCCTTTTTTCATTGAGATATTTGGTTTTCTTGTAGATTAGTGAAGGTTCTGAAAACATTTTCTCCCATTGCACAAGTTGCTTTTTCATTCTCTGTCAATTGTACTGTTTGAGACATAGTTTTAAATTTTCACGTTGTCAGTGCTTTTGGTGTCATATCCAAGAAATTGTTGCTAAATGCATTGTCATGAAGCATTTCCCCTATGTTTACTTTGAAGTACTTAAGTTCAGGTTTTTTATTCACTTTGAATTAGTTCTTATCTATGATATAAGGTAGGGGTTCAGCTCCATTCCTTTGCATGTGGATTTCCAGCTCTCCCAACATCATTTGTTGAAAACATTGTTTTTTCACATTAAATGATCTTGGCACTGATGTTAAAGATCATTTGACCACATGTGTGAGGGTTTACATCTGATCTCTCTATTTTACTCCACTGAGCTAATTGTCTCTTTATGCCAGTATCACACTGCTTTTATTATTGTAGCTTTTTAATAAGTTGAAATTAGGAAGTGCGAGACCACCAACTTTATCCTTCTTTTTCAGGATTGTGTTGGCTCTTTGGGGTCACCCATACAGTTTTATATATGCATAGTTTCTCGCAACTGTATAAAAATGAATTTCAGGTATACTAAAGTTTGAGAACTACCAATTTAGGTTGAAAGAAATGGGATAGGGAACATTTGTTTCCAAATGTCTTCTAGGATTTTCAGTTCATTCTTCCTTCCTGTGATGTCCTCAACAGTTGATGGGTATGGGCTGTGGTAGAGAATGCTCAGTGGCCCTGCCCATTTTCATGTTTCCATGCAACAGAAATCATGTACCTGAATTTTCAGGATGAAACTCACTTTTCCACATGTTTTGGGCATCATTATTCTAGAACCCATGGTAAAAGAATCTTCTCCAGGGACTTTGTTCCTCTAGGAGAAAAAAGATTATCTGAAGCCCTACAAGTAAACATACATTTCCCCAGGCCTCTGTCAAATTTAGAGATGTGACTGTCTGGTTGCAGTTTTTATAAACACATACCTAAAAAGTGAATTAAAGGTAATTTAAGAACTTCTTACACAACTTAGATAAAGAGCTAAATCATAGATTCAAATCCTACATGGAGTCCTACATAGATTCTTCTTTCTTAATAGTAGTTTTTTACTTTATCTCAGTGAATGTCCACTACTGAGTCAGTAATAGTATTGGGATAATAATCCAGGGTATACATTTTCCCAAGTATTAATAAAGAAAAAGTATGCTTTTAGTTCTTTTGCTAATAATGCTTCAATGCAGACTAGAAAATGGTTTTTTACAATGTATTTTATCCTAATTATTCATAGGACACATTTTGCTTTAGACTTTTTAAATGTAAATGTGTTTGTGTTTGTATATCTATATCTATAGATATATTTCATACTATATGTGTTCCTCATCAGAGCTGGGGCCTCCTATGGGTGAACTTAGGACATTCTGAATCAAAAATTAAATATTATAAAAAGAAAATAATGTGAGTTCCCTGTATTTTTAACAACCCTGGCAGAATTCATTATTCTATCAGTCAGTGAATCTTTCTTACACATATGCAGGCTTATTTTTTTGGTGTTCCAAGAAATCTGAAGTTCACTAACAAGATTTTTGAAGAACACTTGAACTGAATGTACGGGCTATAGCCAAATAAGAACAGTATGTGTTTGGAGTGTGAATCAAGCAGCTGGAATAGTACGTTTTACACAATGTCCCCAATTCAATAATTATGAGTCTATCAATTCTTCCAAAATGAGGCAGTGTTCAGGGTTAAATGTAAAAATACTAAGATAAATGCATACACCTTACTGTTTTGTTCAGTATTATACCTTTTTCATACAGAGCAATCAAAATATAGCCTATGCTGCAATCTCTTAGCAATTAACAATGAACCCAAAAGGGAGTACCCTTCTCTCTGGAACTTGAAGTGTGATTCTTAGCTATGTGAACTGCAGGAAGTCATCTGGAAACAGAGGCAAGACAAATTGTAGGATATTTATGTCTGCATTAAAGTCCTTCATATCTACTAATGATATCAACTAACATTATAGAGTTCCCAATATACTCTATGAACCAAGCACTCTGCTAAGCCCTTAATTATATTCCTTTTATATTTTCAAGTATCCCACGAGGTAGTTCTCTTTTAATCTCCATTTCACCTGGAGGGGATCTGAGATCTGCTAATAAGCTATGAATCTAGGATTCAAGCCTCATTCCACGTAACTCAAGAATTAAATTTCATCATGTGCCTTCTCTGTCCAAGTCTCTGATGCAACTATTTTTAAATATTATTCACTTATGTGGCTTTCTGTATACTTTGACTTTCTTAACGATTTTTGAGGATTTGCCACAGTTCACAGGTAGTCTTTTCTGTCCCCCTGGGCAATGATGCTAATACTAGGAAGGAGCAATCCTTCTAATGTGTAAACTTCATATGTTTATAAACACACTCAGCCAGAGGCTTTTCTGTCTTTTGTGTAATGTCAATTATGAAAAATTACATAATCACATATGTTTGAGGAGTCATACAGACTGGATAAAAATTATAGATGAGATGATGGTAATAGAATGAAAAGATTATATGGAGCAAAAAGTAATGGACAACTTAAGCAATTCCCATGACAGGAACACTTATTCCTCTACAGAGAGAGAGAGAATGAGTTAATAAATGAATTAAATGTGAATTTAGGACCATGTTCTAATGAAAACCAATGTAAAGCTAAGGCTCATAGTTTGACATTGTCATAATTTATAAGTTTGTTGTAAAAGGCAAAACCTAGAAAACAGCAAGTTTCTTCTAATTCCAGAAACAGAACTTGAAATAAGGGGGGTGGATTTATTTATTTTAATATTATGATTTCAGTTGCTCTCACCAACTTGCCTCATGTCATTTATATATGTGTATATTATATTTTACGTATGCATAAATATAAAATATTATGCACACACTAACTTTTCCTAACTGTCTAAAGAAGGGGTAACCCATTGGGAATTGTGGTAAAGGGAATAAAAGGTTTTAAAGCCTTTTCCTTTTCGCAGCTTGTTCCTTTCCTTTCTTCCCTTCTCCCTGTCTCCTTCCCCCCGACCAGACAGCTCTTGCACGTGCTTCCACTTATCATAGGAAAATACATGAATTCTTCCCTGGCAGTGCTCCATCAAGCTTATTCTCGGGTTCATCTCTTTAGGTGCTAAGATCCATTTTGAGTGCAGATGAGAAGAGGAGGGAAGAGGATCCAGGGAAAAGGGTGCACAGGAAGCATGCACTGTAGGATGCAATTTGAGGGTTTTCCAAAAGCTTACTTAGTTTAAATATTTCCCACAGTGCCTGGGAAGGGGAATGCTGTCTAACAGAAAGAGATGGTTGAAGCACACTGATAAGGAAAATGGGGAGAGAAGGAAAACTGTCATTTCTCATTCACTCTTGTAGAACTTTGCCTGATCCCAAAGGGCCTCTTGAAATACTATAGAACTTTGCCTGTATGGAATTTCTTAAGACTTCATATCAGACAGACATGTGCCTAGTGATTTCCAGGTTCAGTGGGACTCTTTCATTGTCTGAAATGGCAGAAGTTCTGTCCTGGATAGTTTTCATTAAATTGTTGTATCTCTTTCACTTGGCATGATTTCATCTCTTGGTAGTTAACACAGTGGCTTGGCTTAACATTGCATTTAATGACCAACTGGCTTTAGGTTGTCTCTAGTGGAAATATTGGTAAATTCTGCAGTTATTCACTTGAAGTTTGGTTGTGGATTTAATAACAAAAATGATGGTTTGTTCTGCTGCTATGGGTATCTTTGCTTCCTTAACCAGCTACAAAAGGAGACTGTCTACACTGACTGCTTTTATACTTCTTATAAAGACCAATTTTTTTTTCAGAAAAGTGAATTTGATTCATTGAAATCTTACCTGTCACTTTCTTGAAATCCCTTGGGTTTTGTCAAAATTTCCTTAAATTGGATAGTTGGATAATGTTAGGGGTGAGGATCTGTAGTTATTTAATGTTGACATCCTTGCAGTATTTACTGATTTGCTGACCTATGTTATTCTTCATGGTCAAAAGGTTTGGGGGTTGTTGTTGTTGTTTTTGTTTTTAATAAGCTAATGTTTCCTTCAGCTTCATTAATTAAAATTTTAACTGTGCTGGCTGTAAGCCTCGCCACTTAATGTTCACTAGGGTTTTATAATTAGCAGGGGCTAAAAAAAGCTTTTCTTTTCCATTCTTATTTTTTAGCAATTGGTGCAGCCTCTGATCGCTCCATAATTTCTGAAAAACTTCCTTGGGTAAGATTTCCTATGAAGTGGGTAGTACAAGGGAGATGTCCACAGGGTCTGCCTAGAAATACCTCTCCTAGTGTGGCCCATAGAGATGTCAGTGAGTTGTGAGGGGGCTGTGTATAAAATAGTGGGTATATGTGCACTTGCGAGGGAAGTCCACTCACATATTGTTCACATTGTGTGTGTGTGTGTGTGTGTGTGTGTGTGTGGTGCTGGAGACGGAACTTGGGGCTTTAAGCATGGAAGGCAAGTGTTCTATCACTCAGCTACACTCCCAAGCCCAAGCATTTTAATTCTTAAATGGAGCCAAGAACCTCTAAGTTAAGAGTCAGTCCCAACCCAGTGTAGTGGCCCAGGCTTGTAATCCCAGCACTCTGGAATGCTGAGACAGGAAAATTGCAAGTCTGAGGCTGAGCCTGGACTTAGTGACTTAGCAAGACACTGCCTCAGAATAAAAAACTATAAAAAGTAGGCTAGAGATGTAGCTCAGTGCAAAGGCCCAGCATTCAGTTCCAAGTTCTGGAAAAAAAGGGGGTGGTCTGAGTTCCTCCTATTGAGCATATGGGGAAAATAATTGAGAGTAGCTAGTGCTTTCCACGTTTAAAGCACTGTGTGAGAATTAAAAGAGCTGATGTTTGCAAAACATTAGAATAGAGAGAGGGGTATGTGTGCTGCTGTCCTTGTTTTTGTTGTTATTATTATTACTAATGTTGTTATTGTTTCAAAAATTAGCATTTAAAACTTAGGAAGGAATCTCGTCATACACTTGGTTATTTGATTTGTGGCTGTGAGGTAAAAGTGCTAGAGAACATGGAACCTGGTTGAATGAGTGTAAAATCTAAGATTTGGAAGCCAGAAGACAGAAGCTCAGATAGAAATTCTAGCTCAGGACTTGCGCATGGTGGTGGTGGGGCAGGCCCTCATTAAATGATTGTTAAGAGAATGTCTGTCACTGTGGTCTCCATGACCTCCATCATAATCCCTCAACTGACTTCTGGGAGCCACACCTGTGAAAGACAGGGTCTTGAGGGGCTGACCAGAACTTTATCCATGCAGCACCTGCCTCGGGAGTGCTGCAACTGGCTTTCTTCTGTGAGCCTTTTCCAACACCAAGGAACTGACGCAGTGTGCGTGGAGGTGTAGCCAAGAGCACTCCAGACTGGCAAGGCAAAAGTTGGTAGGCAATGCTCTAGACTCCTATCTTGAGGGGGAAAATTCTCAGACTACTTTTAAGATGCTCCCAGTGGATTCTCAGTAAGCCCTGCTGCCTACAGCATGCGCCATTTTATTCCCTTCACCCCTGCATTTTCAAAGGGTCATCATATTATATGATGTTTACATTTAAAAAAATTATTACAGTAAAAGACACACTATCCCCTCAAAATATTCCCCCATACTTCATATACACTCATCTTCTCATTCTTGGCACTTTTTGAAGCAGTTCTGGAAGTCCCCATTTGCAAGGTGTGATAAAAAAATATGGTGAATGCTTCTTCTGAGTGCCATCCTAGGGAAAGGCACTCATAAAAACATTACAGTGTGTCGTGTCCTGATGTGCTTTATTCACTGGATCTGGCACAGTGTGACTTCTTGATTTTCTCCAAAGTCAAACCATGAAAGGGAAATGTTTTTAATTCAGTCAGGACATGAGGCAGCTACAACAATGCAACTAAAGACACTTACAAAAGAGGATTTCCAGAACTGCTTCAGAAAGTGGCCAGAATGATGGGATAAATGTATTAGAAGAGAGGCAAGTATTTTGAGAGGGATTAGTGGCAATATATCTTTTACTGTAGTAATTTATTTTTAAATTTAGGTATTTACTGTATTTTGCAATCACACTGAACATCCATCTTCCTGTTGCCTCACTCTTGCATCCTGGAATCATTTTACAAATAAACGAGCTGCAGCTAATCCTGTCTGAGGCTCTGAATTCTGGTGACCCAAATTAAAACATAAGCTACCCTAATATGCTAATTAGGACCCAGGATTTTTGTGCAAACTCCATTTGGCCTGGCCTACCTCCTTTCTCAGTGTCAAACCACAGAATCTGGCAACTTATGGGCATTGGTGACTGATGGAGGAATGAATGAGTTGGTTAGGAATGAATGAGCATGCTGCTAGGAATGTGATAATGTGCAGTCATTTGGGTATTGTTCAGTTTTATTAACCAAATGCTATACTAGGAGCATGGCAAGATGGTGACAAAGTTTTCCTTGGAGGACTCTTCTTATCTGATTACTTCCATCTTTAGTCCTGGAAAGCTTTCAGTTTCCTCTATAGTCCTGAAGAGGGGAAATAAAATTGGTGGATATGATGGTTCTCAGGCTTTCCAAAAACATGTATCTTTGAGGATATGAAAGTTCTACATATCACCAAACACTTGCTGATCCTCTGTTCTGGGCCCTGGACTATCTATGGCTAATTGAAAAGGATGATCTGGTTGATACACACCTTATAAGAGGGAACTTAGAGAGCAGATGTAATCTAGGCTACATTATGGGGCAGTAGTACACCATGGGAGAGAAGCTATCATCAGAGGAACATCACGTCATGTAGGGGTTCAAGTGACCACAGCCTCACTTGCTAATATAATACTATTGCCCCCTGTCCTAGCTGATTTCACAATGTGGGATATTCTTTCACTGTTTTGGTATGATCCTACTTCATTAACAAGCAGCAGTTTGGATGAACATGTCAGTGAAATGGGATGCAGAATTTCCATCTTTTAAAGGGCTGAAATTTGAGTTTTAGATTATTTGATTTGCAGAATCTGATAAACGTAGTGCTTTTTGATATTTATTTAGAGCGCCTGATTATTACTACATAGCCTGAAAATATAAAATGTGTATCAGAGGCATCACTGCAAGAACAATTAGTATAAATGTAAATTCAAAAATTTGAATTATTATAGTGATTATAATAATAGTAATAGGAATGTATGTCTTAGTTACTTGTCTCTCATTGCTGAGACAAAATATCCAGCACCCAAAGTTAAAAGGGGAAAGGTTTATTTAGCTCACAGTTTGTAGAGGTTTCAGTCCATAATCAGCTGGCTCCAAGGCAGGGTGGCATGGCAGATGAGAATCACAGAGGAGAAAGAGTTCATGGTAGGCAGAAGGTAGCCAAGCAAGCAAGCAAGAGACAACCACAGCTTTTTCTATCCATTATATACTATCCAGGCTATTTAGGGCCAGTAGGACTCACACCGTTAATCCTAGTAGCCTCTACTCTAGCATTGTACCATGAATCAATCCTAGCACCACACATTCTAGATACAGCCACCTCTGAAAAAGCCCCATCTATGACTGCATGAAGCTTTGGAGGGACATCTAGACACAAGCCATAACAGATACCTACCCTACATCAGTGAGTAGTTTTGAGGGTTAAAAAGAAGTAGAGCTCATGACTATGATAAACACTGGCCATAATTGTAATTACTACCACCCTCACCATCACCACAAATGTTATCACCACCATCACCACCACCACCATCACTACCATAACCATTATCACCACTGTTATCACCATTACCACTGGTAATGAAACAGGCTTGAAAAGATGGAGAAACAGACTTGAACATACTGCACAATTAATAATACAAATAGGCCAGACGAAAACTCAGACAATGTATTAATCAGCTTTGTCATCACTAGATCCAAATACTGGACACACATATAACTTAAGGAGAGGTTTATTTTGTTCATGATTTCAGTGGGTTCAGTCCATGGCTGGCTACCTCCAAAGCAGAAATAACATGACAGAAGAGCTTGTGGAGGAAAGCTTCTCAACCCATGGCAGCCAAGAAACAGAGAGAGCATTAAGAAACAGAGCAAGGGATACACCCTCCAAACTTACACTCTGATGATGCTCCTCCTCTAACCAGGCCCACCTCCTAACAGCACAATCAGCTATGAATGCATTGACAGATTAATCCACTGATGAGTACAGTCCCCCTATGATCCAATCACCTTCTGAAATCTTTACCCCTGAACACGAGACTTTTTCAGACACTAGATCTAAACCATGAGAGACAGCCTGATTCCAGAGGCCACATACTTAGTTCCATGTGGTTTTTATAATAATCTAGCATCTTTTTTAAAAAAAATTAATTTTATTGGTACATTTTAGGTATCGAATATAATGACATTCATCATTGGAAATTTGTACCTTTATATAATCTCTCTTGTTTCTTATTTTTCCCCATTCCCCTCCCCTCCCTTCAGTCCCTCCACCCCTTTCTAGCATCTTATTTTCCAATTTAAACTCATCAAGAGTCTATTCAGATTCAGTTCTAGGCCAGACCCTCCATGCCACTGTTGAAGGATTTCAGAGTGTAATGAGTAGAAAATTGTGCACAGATCCCAAGGGTTAATGGGTAGGAGGCAGGACTTCAACCACAACTTTATTAGCCAGGCAACAATTTCATTAAGGAGACAAGCAACTCACAAAGGGAATGTGAGCAAAATGATGTTGGGCATTAAAGGTCAAAAACTGGCATCCTGCAGATTTATGTACAGCAAGAATGAGGTGTGGCTTGAAATTGGGAGCTTTATTTGCAGTCAGATCAGACTCCCTACACGCACATGCACAAATGTCACTCCTGCTTCTCTCTCACATTTGCAGCAGTGAAGCTCGTCCTCACCGCTCCTTCACCTACCTCATGCAGTGTGGATGTGCTCTGTGGAGAGATCTTTGCTACTTCAAGTGGTGCCCTGGGAATCATTTACCTGTCAGGAGCCAAGTTCTTGTCTCTCACTAGAATTCCAATTTTCCTCATGTTACTCAGGCGCAGGGAGTTGATTCCAAACCAAGTGCTTCCAGGGAACTATACAATAGAAACTCTGTTATTAAAAGCTGATCTCTGGAACCAAGTAGTCTTTAGAGATTTACTGTATGACTTCTGCCCTCTGTCATTTAAACTTGAATTAATACATGAGAATAAATAATGCCAACACTCTGAAAGAGGCAAACCTCTTTGTCATGTTTGAGTCCTAAATGTCCCCTCAGAAGATCATTTCCCTAGAATAACTCCAACTTCTGTGGGTTATGTTGAATAAAATTAATAGACAAGTCTCAACATTTAATAGGGGCTCCTGAGCTGTCAGGAGCTGGGCCAAATGCCTGAGTGCTGTTTTCCCACTTCATCCACATGACAGACCTCAGTGTGGGTAGGGGAAATGTTGTCATCTGTCTGGTGCAATAAGGGAGTTAGGGCTCAGGGAGGTTAACCCTTTCTTATCATAGAGTTGCTAAGTGGTGAAGCCAGGACTGAAGAACTTGCCTGACCTGTGCTGCTCTCTGCTGCCCCTTGTGATTAGTATTAGAATAAAAGCCACACTCCTGCAAGAATTGCTGTCTGGCAAGCAAGAGCCACATAAGAGCCATCTGGCACAGTATAGAGAAGCACAGGACTCCTCGCTCATTTTTCAATTGTTTGAACTTGCACACAATACACCACCTCTTCCTGGTGTGGTTTCTGATCTTTGCAGAGGGAGTGCTGATGACTACCTCACAGGATTCTTGTGTGGATTCAAATCTGAGTGTCCTTTTCCACTTCATTCTGTGACTTATGCTTATGCCTTGGTACTTCGGAAAGATGGTGGCTTTTCAACCTCATCATTCTTCTCCAAACCAGTGATAATGATAAGTCTGCAATAGATTCTTATGCTGGAAGGTTTTTAAGTTTCAATTCAAAAGTCCTTCTAAAAGATTACCTGGTGTCTCAGCAATAGTTACATCTCTGTAATACAGTGCTTGCCAAACTGGGTCCCGTTAGAGATATAACCAATAGCCTAAAAGAAAAAGTTCCTTCTTGAAATAAATTTGAGACAGCATACTATTAAAGACCCCCATACACATTAACTCATTAAAAGCTCTGATAAGTCCTGCAAGAGAGAAGCCTGTAGATCTTTGACTATGAAATGCTTTTTTCCATATTTTTTTGAGCAACAATTTATAAACCATGTTTCAGTGTAAGAAATAGGAGCATGGGGCCTTACAGACTTTTATGTGTTTCTGATTAATTTCTCATAATGCCCCTGGAGTGCAGAGCCACTGAGCCTCAGTGAAGTTAGAGTTAGCCCACAGCAATGTAGGCATCCACTTATGAAGCTGAAGCTGGGAGCAAAACTACCTAAAATCTTTTTCTTGAATTAGTGTTAAACATAACTCACTACCTTTTAAATTATTTAATTCTATGAATTTCAGACACAGGAACAGTTAGCTGCTGACATCTGGGGCAGTGAAGCCTTGGGGCAGAAGGCACATATGATTTTTTTCTCCAAAACACAACTCAAACCTTTTGACTTACTTCCATTTCTGTTGTTTCCACACACACCCAAACCACCTCGGCCACCACTGCAGCCTTCTTGACATCTCCCTGCTTCTCCTCTGTTGCACTGACCTTTCTTCCCAATCCTGCAGCCAAGCATTCTCCAAGGCACCGTACAGGGCTCTTTCTCCTCATGTTTAAAACTTCTCTTTTCTTCCAGCAAAATCTGAATTTATGCCTATCAAATCAAGCCCTTCCATCTCTTGCACACTGTCTAATGTCTTCTCATCTCAGTTTCCCTGAGATGCTATGTTCTGGCCACTTTTCTCTCCCTGAAGCATGTCAAATTATTTTCTACCTCAGGGTGTTTGCACATCTGGGTCCATTTGCCTGAAAGGCTGTCTCCTCACAAGCAGTTGGCAAGGATGGCTGCTTCCCCATCTGGACATTCTGGCTGACAGGTCACCTGCTGTGAAATACCTCCATGTCCTCTCTGGTTATGGTCTCTTCATTGACCATTTATATCTCAGTGCAGTATTTTTCTGCAATGCAGTTATTCTCCTGTTCCTCAATTAGTTGCCTCGTCTGTCATCCATCTTTCCCATGTAAAGGCAGAGACCTGCTCTAACCATTCAACAGTGCATGCTTGTGATGGCACAGGGCCTGGTGCATACCAGGCTTATGTCAAGTATTTTTAGGTAATGAAATCCTAATGATTAGCTAATTCCTAATGGTAAGCTCTGTTCTCCAGGGAGACGCTTGAACCTTATGTCACTGGTCACCCTTGTGATCTCTGAAACCGCGACGAGGTAGTGGTTATTTTTCTTACTTATAAGTGACTGTGCCATAGCTCCCCTCAGGAGTTCCCATGTTCTCTTGTATTCTGGGTAATGTATAATACCATCTCTCCATAGTCCTCTCTAGATACACACACACATGCGCACACTCGCGCGGGCGAGAGTCTGGCACTAAGGTAGCTGTCAGACCTGCTTAACCTGGCCAATTAGCTGACTTCTGTTCTCCCTAGAGGGAGAAAGAGTGCAGCTTAATTACCTCCACATCTTGTCCTTCTTGCATCTTTATTGTTCTTTCTATGCCTCTGCCCTCTGTTAGTCTCCAGCTGTCATTAGTGCAGCTCCCTCGTACATTAGGCAAACTTTTCAGCTGTTGCTGTGAGCCACTGAATGCACGAAGAATGAGTCCATTTCTTAGCTGCTGAGTAGGCTGAGTTAAGGTGAAATAAAAGCGTTGCTCCTGGGGGCCAAACTACATATATGCTTCAGCATTCAAGGCTCAGGACTTAGAATCTCCAGAACTGGTACTTAGAATTCAGTTTTTAGAGTGCAAAAGCCTGAACAGGAATCCTGGCTTTGCCAGTTACCAGCTGAGGACTTGGTTTATTACTAGATGCTGTGCCTCAGTGAAATAGGAATAATTATAAAACCTCCACATTTGTAGAGAAGCAGCAGATGTCAACATTTAACTCAGGCTCTGACATCTACTAAGTACTAAAAAATGTGACGTGGGAAACAGCAAATGCTGACATTTCTTTAGATCATATGTTTCAGCTTCCTCTTTATAAAGCATCTTTGCCTCCGTTAAAAAAAAGTATTTCCCAAAGCAAACAATCAAATTGCCTTCACTTAACAAAAGCTTACCGGACACAGGTGTTCATACCAGCACACAAGATTCAATGAAGTTGAGGAGATGATCTTTGCCTTCAAAAACCTTCAAACCTTGTGAAGGGGGCATGATTCACAGGATGAAGAGATAGTGAAGACACAAGGGGCTGGACAGACCCTTGGGGAAAAGGGACTTCCAAACATGGAGACATTCTGGGGTCTTCATAGAAAGTGTAGAAGTAATCGCTTCTCGGCCTTTTGGCTAAGATCAAGTGAAAGTGTAGAAGTAGGGCTGGACCTCAGAACAGGGATGAGAGTTGGCAGTGAAAAGGAGAAGGGCCACCACTGGTGGGTTGATTCGCTGACTGCAGTAAAGGGAGATAACAAGGTTGAGCCTGTGGAATTGTCTTGATTGAGCCACTAACAATTGCTGTCTGAGCACAGCTCAGCTCAGGTAGCCAATGCTACACCAAGTACAGTCATCCATGGTGTCACCTGGTCTTCCCAATAACCAGAAGTGGCTGGTATGCAGTGTGTTCCTGTTTATAAGCAGGGAGATGTGGCTTTAAAGAGCATTACATGTTGAAGAGGAAAGCTCTCTAGAATGGTTTGTGGAATAGGGAAGGATGAACCTAGGCAGTAAGGCAGAGGGGAGGTTGGAGATTCCACAGGAACCATTCCATTCCATTTCAATGCCCTGAAAGGGAACAGTGTACAGGAAGTCCTGAAAGGTAGGAGGGAGTTTAATCAGGAGAACCAAAGCTCAAGCTGCATTCAAATTCTTAATGAGTTTTTGAAAGGGCCTCTGAGATATATATAGTCACACAGTTTGTCTGTGAATTCTATATCCACAGAGTCAACCAACAAACTGAACATATTAAATAATTGTATCTGTGTGAGGCACATACAGGCTTTTCATGTCATTGTTTCCTAAACAATACAGTACAACAATTTTACATGGCATTTACATTGCATTATGTATTGTAAGTAATCTAGAGATGGTGTAAAGTTACTGGAGGGTGTACATAAGTTACTTTATTTAAGGAATGTAAATTTCAGTGGATTTTAGATCAGTGGGGGTCCTAGATTAAATCCCCAAAGATACTCAGGGAAGACTGGAGCTCTTTCTTTGCCAACTGCAATTATTTAGAAATCCATGTCGCTCCTTCGTTAGCCATTGTCATTTAGAGAGACAAATGTAATTCTGGGTTGTTATTTTGATCAGGTGTAAGAACAGTTGGTTCTTACTGCCAGTCAGTGTCAGGGGCCTGCTGGAGTCTGGCCACAATACATTTCCTTAAAGTATTTAAATTGGGTTTGGCTTTGAAAAACTGACATCCAGAAAGGGAGACTTAGATTCTAAGTGCTTCTTCTGAAATATCTGCTGATTTAAGTAAGCAAGTCATGCAGACTTCATGCTGTTTATCTGGCATACAATGAGGTGTTGGGATATATAAAAAGAAGGCATAGGAGGCAGGTTTCTCATCCCCAGGAAGTGCCATTATTGAAAAGACAAGGATATGGTCCTGCCTCCTTTTCTTTCTTATTCTAACAACATATAAGTTTCAGCTAGGGCTAGTTTTGCCTTCACGAAACAGAATGCCCATCAAATAGTAGCTTCAAGAAAACAGGCATAGTTTTTCTTTTACAAGAAATGATGTTTGAACTTGAAGAGACATCTGGAGTTACTTCATGTGTCATTTCTATCTGCTGAGTCTCTCCATGATTGTGAATTACAGCTCACCTTCAGCCCTTCAGTTGATATTCTAGACAGGAAGAGCCAGGCAGGGGGGAAAGCAAAGAGGATACATCACAGCCAAATGAGACCCTTGTAAATGCCTTGCTGACCTTGGCTAACAGCTTCTGATTACGTCTCACTGGCCACATATGTGACATCTATAAGAGAGCCAGGCCAAGGCAGGTTTTGGTGCAGTACCTTGTCATGCATTTGTGAAGAGGAGGGGAGGATGGATTTGGGATAGTCATCCAACAGTATCTGCCACAATACATGTCCAGTGTAGCTAGCTCTGGTCAATCAAAGTCTCTGATCTCTTCTCTGACATTGTCCCAGTACTTGGTGGTAGGGCATTTGCTGTATATGTCGGAGGTCCTGCATTTGAATTTTGGGCATTTCTTCATTTCCAGGCAATATGGGAGAAGCAGCAGACTCTAGAGTCTGCAAGCCCTTGGGCTGGCTGTAGTATAGTAGAATAAATAGACAAGTTACTAAACAACTCTAACCTCTATTTTCTTGCTTGTGAAGCACAATTTCCTAGAGTTACTTTGAGGACCAATTGAAGTTATGAATATAAAAGATCTGGCCTTATGCTTGGAATATAATATATGCTTGATAAATGTCACTCATATCTGTTACGTGCTCAAAGTTGGAAACTGTTTCTTTAAGAATCTGACCATTTGAACTTGAATACAGTTTGTTTAAACAGCTATTATCTAATACCGATTACTGTTTTCTCATTACTTTGAATCTATCTCCTTTCCATTTTACACTTAAGCAATCATAGGTATGATGAAGATCGACGTTGCATACGTATCAGCGTGTGTGTGTGTGTGTGTGTGTGTGTGTGTGTTTCATGGGCATATATATATATATATATATATATATATATATACTCCTTTTCATTAAAACGGGAGTAGTTTTGCTGAACCCTATAAATGAACTTAAGTTAACTTACATACTCTTAAATAATTTTTAGCCTGCCAAGAAAACAGGTAAGACTTCATTCAGAAAGATGAGCTTGTAGGTATTCCTCTTATTTTGACTAGTACTTCTTTTCAAGAATAAGGGAAGACATGACTAAGACCAGATCATGGCGTTTGATTTTTGTTACAGTGGAAGAGTCAGGAGTTGAATTCTCCAAGTTTCTACCACTATAAGTAAACCCCTTATGTAGAAACTCTATATAGGAGGAGACAAGCTTTGACCAAAGGATTGCCACTACATTTCTGTTTGAAGTTTTCTGTGACTTATATCCATTGAGTCAGGCTGCAGCTCTTCTGTAAAGCAAGGGATGACTGCAAAAGAACAAAGTCTTTTCTGGAGCCTAGCACAATCATATTGCATTCACAAGTGTAGGGGCAGGAATGCTATCTGCTCTGCACCCACAGTGGCATTTCTGCTGACAAGTTGCATGCCACTTTGCTGTAGTAACTATTCTTTACCTGCAGTGTCTTCTCCATGGCAACCTCTTCACAGGGCACATTCTCTCTTTCTCTCTCTTTAAACCAAACATATTGGAAAGGAAGTGCAATATGTAGGCTTGAGCTCCTAGATGGAAAAGGGGAAAGGACCACAGATGCCAAGGAAAGAGTGTAAATTTTTCTTTTATTTCTTTTTTACTTTCATTTTCTGAATTTCTCTCATTTTGGATGGATACAGGTCAAAAGGGAATGATTAAAATTCACTTTGCACTCTGTATCCTTTTTCCCATCAGTGAGCATCCTGATGAGACATGATTTGGATCAATCTGTATCACAGTTGATGCTTACTATGTTTTAGCCCAGTGGCTTGTTGAGATTTCAAAGGATAATTGAGTCTCCTCTTTACCTGTTTATTAAGCACTGTTAACAGCCGCTCAGACCTAGGAGATGCGGCTGCGGGGGAAACTCCTCAGCACAGTGTTTTCAAAGATATAAATTTCAGAAAGAAGACTGAGCACACCAGAATGATTTTTCCATTATGCTAGGGGAATATTATTTTCTAAACTGTCTTCTCAAAGCCTAGAAATAGGAGTACTTTGTAATCTTTGTTCAACGCACATAGTAAATGAAGAGACTCCTTTGAATAGAAAAACAAAGAATACCAAAGAAACCTTAAACATGCAGTCACTTCAAACTATTTGTATAAATGCCATGTGTTTTTTCCCTCCCCAAATCATGTTTTTTTTTTAATCATTGCTTCAATTTTATAATTAAATGAAAGAGCAAGCCTGGAGTAGGTGTTGACCTTCCTGCAATACTCTGGCTTTTTAAAATAGTTTATAACATCACATTCTATTCAGAAAAAGAGAATTTGATTTCAAATGAAGAAAGTATATTACAGACCACAATATACCTAGAAATAACAAGAGCAGGCAGGGGTGGAGCCATGTAATACTGCTCTATAGAAAGCTCTAGAAAGTTGATGGATACCTGGAGTGGGCAAAAAACAAGTGAAATGAACACCAGTAAATTGATGGATGTAGTAGTTTTTCTTACACTAAAATCTTGTCCCTATATTTAAGTGAAAAAGAGACAGGAAAAAGAAAAGATGCCTATCATAACAAGTTCCTGCCTGATAAGGATGCCTTTTGGACCTGTAGTTGTATTGGTCAGTTGTGGTCAGAAAGTGAAGGCTTAAAACAGTAAAGGCTGGCTCTTACCCTTGGTGTTTTCCCACTAAAATTACTGAGAGAAAATAGGATCTGTGTTTTTTAGGAAGAAATATTAATGCTGGTAGCATGAAAGAACTGAAAATATTCAAATCCATTTCTTGCTACTCTATAGTTATCTTTATCAAAGGTATTTTGTTGTTATCAAATATCCTAATTGCTAACGCATGCAATTAAGCTTCTATTTAGTATGAAAAAATATGGATTCAATGAGCAGAGATTTACTTCCCAAAAATAAGAGCAATAAACTTGAAAATAACTATTGGAATATATGTACAGATGCCCAATATATAGGGTAACCCAGTAGGTCTCTTCCTACTTAGGGGTGCTGAACAGAGTTATAGAGATGTTTACTATTCACGGAATGTGCATGCATGCCCCTTAATCTCTCTAGCTGCTGTCCAGTTGAGCAGAGCCATGTGAAAAGTAGTGGCCAATGGCTTAAGAGTAGAGTTAATGTTCATTTGTGGTCTGAAGCATGTAAGATCCAGTGCAAAATGAGCCTCACCATGGGAGTCATGGGATCATGACTTTTCACAGGTAAAAGTTGCCAGGAGTGCTGTATATATCAGTGATGGCAAAACTCTTAGAGTTTTCATTGATAACAAACAGCCAGCTGCAGCACATGTGCAATGGGTTCACCACCACTGTTCTATATTAATAATAAGCATGAAGTGTTTGTTGCCAAGGTTGATTTTCTTTTGCCATTCTGTTTATAAAGGAAATGGTAAACCAATTGGTAAGATATATGCTCTGGAATTAAGCAAAGTTGGATTGGAATCCTAGCTCTGTCACTTATGAGCAAGTTAATTGAACAAAGGGAAAGTTGTTTACCATCTAAGTGTTTCTGTTTTCTCATATGTGAGATAAGAACTTCTTACACAAGAACACTGTATGAGACGAGCAGTCCAAAGCATTTAGCACAGTACTAAGCACATAGCAGTAGCATGTATTTGATAGTATTGATAGTGGTTCTCTTATTGCTTGTTATTATCAAGAATTGGTTTCTGTGACAGTGGGTTGCGTTTAGTTGGGAACTGAATCATTGCAAATCTTTCCAGGGTAGAGTTGGGATATTTGTAACATTTCTGGAAGTTGCCAGGACTAGTGGCTTTGGGATTGTAAATACCACCGTCAAAGGGAGAAACTGAATGAACCAGTATGTGACAATTTCCCTGCTTTGTGAATTACGGGCATTGTGTATAAAAAGAGGCAGACTGTTTTGGCCCTATTAGATTTGTATTGATGAAGCCTAGTAACTACCAGCATATTTTAATTGTTAAGGAATTCTATAAAGAAATAGATTTCTACTGTGTTGTTACATCCATTATTATATGTAATGTTCGTTTCTAAGAACATGTGCAAAACTTGACATGCCAAATACCAGGTCAATTAACAAGAAATTACTTGTGTGTTTAAATAGCAGTAAGAGAAGAAATATACACTGTTGGAATTTAGAGTAGGAAATAGGTTCTCTAAAGTGAACACAGTTTCAATAATATGTGGGAATGAATAATTCTCCACCAAACACCAAAGTAATAATGTACTGTAAGTATTGCTTTCCTCTGTAGAATTTGCCAGGAATTCAGTGGGAAACAAGTAACATTATGAGGAAATATTGATTCACTGTGGGCACAGTGAGTCTTGTTATGATAAAGACAGATTCTGTGGCCATTTCTTTAAAAAATAAGTATACAAAATTGCTTACTGTAATTGGGATGTTTAGATTGCATCATTCTATAGAATAAACTAGATTTATTGGGCTTCAAGAACTTTTTCATGACCTAGAAACCCTAGGGTTATGAAAAAGTTGAGGACATGCTATCATGCTACCTCTGGGTTTTGCATTTTGATTAAGCCTGAAGTCTGATGTAGAAATCCCTTCTAATCAATAGAAAGCATCATCTTACTTACCTGCACTTGTCCCCTGCTGAATCTCAACTCAAGACAACCTGGGAAGTTGAGAATATAGTGGTAAAGAGTATAAAGTCCTCCTTATTAGCTGGCTCCCCTGCTTACCTCTGTATGCAGCCATGAGGCAAGTCCCTCAATAAACCTTAGTTTTCTTTATTGCAAAATGCAGATAAAAATAGTATGTAACCCATGGAGAAATGGTCAAATTAAAGAAATGATCCTTATGAAATTTTAAATAAGTACTCCATCAATAAGATGCATCATCCAGGTTGGCTTTCCCAAGGTTCATTTGGCTTAATTTCATTCTTGCAACTCTAACTGCAGAGAATAATACATAATAGATAGACATTAAACTGGTCTTTTCTTTCAGGCTGTCACAAAATTATCAGAATAGTTTGATGACAATAGCACTGACATTGATTATCAAAGTAGAATCAGAAAATGCAGTTGGCTTGGAGACAAGTGGCCTAGCTCAATCAAAGCATGTAAAGGAGACATACTCTTAAAACTTAAGGAAGAAGACTGGACCTTTGTCAGGGAGAGCTGAGGTGATGTTCTCTTACTAAAACATGAAAGCAAAACTTCCCCTTCAGAAAACTCTCCCAAGATGAACTACTACACATTCCAAATAGAATTATGTCTTTTCCTCAGTTATCCTGAAGGATGTCCACTACATTGGGATTTTACATTTCTTAGTCGAGGAAATGCATATATCATCAACTCTTTTTCTGCTGCAGATATTTTTTTAGTGCTTAGTATGTGCAAGTCTCTGTACTGACTACTTTCTTGCCACTTAAGTTACAAATTTAGTTAAGTTCTTAGACCTTTTGTGATACCAACTGTAAAATGGAGGTCCTAATGGTGCCTGCCTCATGGAGTTGGGAATGAGAATTCAGCACACTAATCAACATAAAGCATTTAGAGCAAGTACATTAAAACTGTTCAGTGAGCAGTCGTCAGTATAGCCACCAGCTTTAATAAATAGAACAGCAAATATCTCAGGACAGTTAAATAATTTCCCTATGGTTTTGGAGCCTATTCTGCCTGTTTTCAAAAATCTCAGCACTTAACCCCTTTCCTGCCCTGTTTCTGAAAACCATGTATATGGTACCCTCTCATTCTTAAAATTCACTCACTCTGGAGGGCCAGCGATTTAGCTCAGTGATGCCACACCTGCTTTGCAAGTCCTGAGTACCTGGTACCAAAAAAAAAATCAAAATTCATTCACTCTCAGTTGGAGTGGAGGACCCAAGAATATAAGAAAATATACACCAAACCCATCTTGGAGGGAGAAATAGCTGAAATATCTCACATGAAATTCGAATTTCTATCTACCCGTGGAGTTATCATAACATAAATTTATGCTTAGAGCATTTTACTCAAGCTAGTGTCTCACTTTTGCTTTGATAACTTTAGCTTTGGAGTCTAAAGCTAATAAAAGGAGAGCTGGAAGTCACTGGCTCACACAAACTTCTGAGAGCCACATTTCTCGGGCAGCCAAATTGCCCATGGTACCTATTTCTAAGGTGGATAAGTTTTTAATAAGACTCAAATAGCTCACAAAATTTTTTCCAACCCAGCTATATATAATATGCTCTCATTTTCAGCTTTGCTCAACTCAATATTATAACTGCTCAGTTGACATGACAGGAAGGAAGGAGATAGGTAAGGCCTTTGTCAAGAAACAGAACTTGGGTGGTCAGCAAGAACAGTGGTTGCTTCTATTTTTGGATTACTGGCATCTATACTGCCTTTTGCTGATTACTTCTGTGTCCTTTTAGTCTTTCACTCAAATGTGGTCCTGTCTGCAAGAACAGACATATGGCCCAGGCCTGACCAAAACAAACTAAAGCCAGATACTTATATAGAGTTAGGGGGAACCTAGGTTTTAGTCTACAGGCCTTGACAGTCAGAGGATGTAGATTTAGAGATCCGTGGGGCCACCGCTTAGAAAGACTTAATAAGAGCAAAGCAAGTACAAAAGAAAGCAAAATGGAGAGATAGGAAGACACACTTCTGATGATTTTTTTTAAATAAACTGGATTCTTGCCTATGATAAGGGTCCACAAATGTCTTCCTATTTATTCCTTATGACAGTTTCAGATGACTTTCAGTTACTTGCTTCTGAAAGAGATCAATTCAGCAAATTTATCTCTATTCTGAGATATTTTCCCTCCTGGGTCACTTTTACCTTCTTGTAAACACTTGGCACATTGTAAGTCTACTTGTAGTATCTGAAGATCCTTAGGTCACTAAACTTCTGGAATGTTAGTTCTATTCTTCCACCTCCACCTTCACGTGAGCCAAACTACTTAGATCCTGATCTCATCTTAGGAAAGAATGAAGTCTTATAAGACAAGGAGAATAGAAATCTCTCCATGAGAGATTTGTTTCATAAATGAGGAAATGTTAATACAGTAAGTTTCTGACTTAACATACATTCAAGTTCCTGATTTAACGTACATTCACAGATAGGAACAGACCTCGCATTACAAACATTCCTAGATGCAAACAAATTGTGGAAGTAGCTCACGTGTCTGCTGGACATTGTCACGGTTGTGCTGCTGTGTGCTTTCTGTACAGTGCGACAGTGTACAGTTGTACAGTGCTCAATCAGAGCCCAGGATGTACAGAAGCAAGCAGAAAAGCAGTGGTATATTTGTGTCAAAGGTGTATAAGCCTCATTTTATTGGGCTTACCAATGAATCTGACTTTCAAACTTTCCTGAAACAGATTTGTTTGTAAGTTGGGGACTTACTGTAGTTAATAAAAATTGCTTCATATCTCATTTATGCTTCTGTGGATCTCAAAAGGATGGTATTAATATCAATTTCTATTGAGTGTGGGGAAAAGTGGACCCAGAGAAGTTAAATAGGTTGCCTAAGATCTTATACAAGCTAATCAAAACCATACAGCCTTATTTTATGTGGTAGAAAGGCAAGCTGGGTACCTGTAACCTTCTTCATGCACAAGAAACTTTAATCTAGATTTCTTATGCTTTAGTGTAGATCTCAGAGTTCTTCCCTTAATTCTGTTTCCATGGTGCACTGTGCAACTATTCTCCTTGAACGTTCTTGCATTTACTGGGGGTGGGAAGCCTTTCTCCAGACCTCAGTTTCAGATGCTGCCCACCTAACCATCTGTGGCAACAGATTTGTGTGTTATCAATTAAAGTCTAAAGGAAGTTGGCAAAACTTCCTACTCTAACAGGATGGGCTAAAGAAGTTCCTGTTAAAACAGAAATGGGTTGTGTCTGTGACAGTGGTAGTTGGTAGCTTTCCAAGAGCACTTTAACGATACCTTATGCCATGAATTGCTCAGCTCTGATTCTTTTCCAGATATTCTCCAAGGAGGCTCTTTTCCAGAATGGACCATTGTGTAACTAAACAGGTTTGCCTTTGTGGAAAGCAAAGCTGTACCCACAATTTGGAGAATCCGCCAGCATGATTTCAACTGTAAGACTTACTTGGGAAACCACTATTCTTTTCAGATCTTCAGCATCTTCATATATATAACATATTATGCCTGATTAATAGCTACAAAGACTCCTTGGCTTCAACTACACAGGAAAATTGTCCATTTGTTTAAGATGTTGCACTTGGGGACTCCAGCAATATCAAGTATACACAATGGCCTGCAACTTTAAGGTAGACCATCTCATGTACATGCTTCGTTTTTGTGTGTGTGTGTGAAAATCCATCTTGTTGGTTTTATATAGCTAGGTGACTTCAATGTATATATAGAGAGATGTAAAATATGCATTAAGTATCTATTGTATGCTATTGATGTGGTTGGTCCTGGGAGAAGAGAGATTAATCATACATGGTTTCTACATTTATGGTAACTCCTAGTAACTAAGAATAGCTAGTCAGTAGAGAGTTAAGCCATTCTAACTATAAATAAGGGTTCTACATTGGATTATGAAGAAATATATTCCTGAATCATAAGAAATTTAGCCCAAGGTAGGGAGAATGTGGCATTCACACAGATCATATTATCTACTGTCTACCAATACGACAGCATGCTGCAAAAAGGAGATCTCTTCTGTAAAGTTTGCCAACCTCAGCATATTAACTTAGAGGCCACATAATTCTTTGTTACAAGGACCATCTTGAGTACTACAGGGATTTCAGCATCATTGCTGGCCTAGACCTACTAGATAATAGTAGTAACATTCCCTTCCCCATTGCAACAACCAAAAATATCTTCAGGCATGGCCAGCTGTCCCCTGGCTGGGAGTAGGGAGGGAAAAGAATCACCTACAGTTGAGAACCATGGAGCTAAACCAAGGTTAAGAATAGATATCTAACAGTAAAATTTGAGAAGTGTTTTCTGCTGTTGATCTATAGAAAAACTTGCTTCTCAGGATTCCCTAAAACAGAATGAGTTTTGTTCTATAAAGTTCCCAACTAATGGATAAAGATGAGGAGACCAAGGATCAGACACAATGACCTTGTAAGATCCTTGGCTGGCCCTAGAACTAGAGGCTACCCTTTACACATAAGCTGGTGTAATTCCCCCCATCCCTGTCCCTCCGGGCCCATACTGATGATTGTGCTGGACAGGCAGCCTTATTATCCAGCCTGCCCTTTATGCCAGCAGGAGGCCTGGAGGAGACTTTTTTTGAGTTCTTTTTGTTTTTGAGAAAACTTGGCAGAAAGTCTTTTTTTTTTGAGAGGAAAAAAAGTCAAATTTAAGAGCTGAAGAAAAATAATTTCTGTGCTCTTAGGTACCAGAATCCACCATTTGTTAGAACTGAGCGTCTGCTAAAGTGTGAAAAATTCTTGGAAGGCATTTTCTAAATTTTGTTATTGTTGTTTTATCAGTTCATTTCCATGATCCTTCTTATTTGCTGTATGCTGTATGTCCCAGCTGAACTAACCAACTGAAAGGTGTACCATCTTTTATTCTTCAGGTCCTGATCTGTACCTGTTGGTTGGGAAGATTGTAGCTATTTGCAGATTTCAAAATGATCATGTTAATTATTTGTTATTATAGTTAAGAATTGTAATCATGTTGCAATTATGTATTTCACCAATCTGGTTATTTCAAACTGGTCAAAAGCCTAAGAATACACTCTGATTATACTTTTTACATTAATTTCTCTCTTCAAATATGATTCATAATGGCTTCTCTAATTTTTCACCTCCATTGTCTATTCTACAGACATTCTTAGCATAGTTTTTCTGTATTAAAGAACTTGGTGCCTTGAGATAGATTTAGGGTCAAATCTCACCGTCTGTTACTTTCATCCTCATGCTCTTTGACCTTGAGCTTCAGCACAGTTTTTTTTATAAACCTACAGGCACCTCAATTTCCTCAGTAAAAAATGGTAATGAAACTAAACCACATGTTAGAGAGTTGTCACAATGATAATATAAAATAATGACTGTAAGTGGCATCGAGATTCCTAGACTTTAGTAAATGTTCAAAAAGTGTTAATTATTCCTCATGAACTTGAATTCCTTAAAGCATGTTGACAGAACTAATGATTATGCCTTGGACTTTTTGGAGATGGAGAAGAGAATGAGGGAGATTGGGAAGGTAAGAGAGAAAAGGCATAAAGGAAAAAAAAGTTCTGCCTCCCACACAGTATAATGTCTATTTGAAAATATTTCTTTGGTTTACAAACTCTAAGGGACACTGTCACTTTTTGCTCCATGTGACAGGTACCTCTTGAGGTGGGGCAGCCCATGAAAACCCTGGCTTTTACAGCCTTTTAGTGCAGTGGTGAATATGTGTGTGGAAAAACCTGCTGTTCACCCACTGTAGAGGGTTCCTCCATGCCAGGATTAAACTCTGGGAAAAGCTTGAAAAAAACGGTGGAGTAGAGCACTGCCTCTTAAAATTTAATATGCATATGACTCTTATAGGGATCTTGTCCAAGCGCAGATTCTGGTGGACTGGGTGTGAGGTGAGACCTGAGATTCTGGGCTTCTGACAAGCTCCTGGAATGCTGATGAGCCTGCGGTGAGAACACCCCATGGGTATAAAGTTTCTACACTAAGCGGTTGTTTTTAGCACATTTTTCTGTAGACACTGTCCTGCTCAGGAAGAGCTTTCTTTGGCTCTTAATGAAGATCAAATCCCACACAAAAATCCCTATCCTTCTCCCAGAATTCAGAGCTCAGTGTAAAAGAAGAATTCCAGGCAATATTCTACACCCAAAGCACCTTGGATAAATTACAAGCTGTGATCAAAATATACAGTGAATGTTTAAATTTTTAAAATTACTACATTAAAAAACAATTTGCCATTAATTGCCCTCAAAATCCTCCCCCTCTCTTTGAACATACTTATCCTATTACTCTTGCCACTTTCTGAAGCAGTTCCTGAAATCCTTTATTATGAGTGTATTTATGAGTTGTGATAAAAAATATAGTGCATGCTGTTGCCAAGTGCCACGCAATGGAAAGACAGGTGCATAAAAACATTATGGTGCATCTTCTTCTGTCTTATTCACCCACCAAATGTGCCACTGTGCGACTTTTGGCTCTTCCTCAAAGTCAGAATGATCATGAACACTAAAACATTGTGAATCAATTCAGGACACTGAGGAGCCATGATAGTATAACAAAAGAAGAGGACTTTCAGAACTTCTTCAGGAAGTGGCAAGACCCATAACTGTGTTTGAAGAAGGGGGGAATATTTGGAGAGGAAATAGTGGCAAGATGTCTCTTATTGTGTTCATTTTAAATAATTTAAACATTCACCATAGTTTCTGGTCATACCCGGTAAATTTACCATACCCTCCAAACCATAACTCCCCATTTTGGGGAATCCACATAATGCATGAATATATTGAGCTCTAAGTCCCTATTATTAAAACCAAAAATAATGGTTTACATGGTTTAATCTAGAATTTCCTGTGGATTATTTTCAATTGCCTTTACACTACATCAGACTCAGGAGTAAGACCTGCACTGGGATAGTTTTTAAAATATCTCCAACTGGGTGTGGTGGCACATATCTGTAATCCCAGTACTTGAAAGGCCCAGGCAAGAAGGATCACAGAATGTATAAAGAATTCAAGTCCAGCCTGAACTACATAACAAGACTCTGTCTCCAGAAAAATTTTCTCTCTAGGTGATTCCAGTGTGTAGTTGAAGTTAGGACTCCTAGGAATAGTGGTGTGAAATTCTTACAGAATTAGGGATAGACTGGGTAGGTGAAATAGCACATCTGATAACATATTGTTGATTATATGCACATGTTGATCTCCTGAAGGTTTAGGACTGTATTTATACAATATATTTCTTGCTTTAGCAGATTCAAGTAATTAATTTCACCTAGGAATTTGGGGACCCAAGCTGACAAATTGGATAAAAAAAGACCACAAGGACCTTTGAATATCCCTTGTATAAATCGTTCTATTTTCTGTATGTTACATTGTCTTGACATCTTAAAAACACTACCAGCTGGAGTGAGGCTACCCCACCTAGGAAAGCCAGTTCTTAGAGACAGCAAGCACTCAGCCACCCACCCCTTCCATCTGTAAACTCACAACCCTGACCCAGATCTCCTCTACCTGCCTGCACACCCAAGGGGCAGCATTCCTCTCCCTGGTTCCTCCCAGGCCAGGTGCCAAACAATGGGGGCCCACTCCTATATATTAAAGCTGTCCCAAATTATTTAAGCTAGCTGTCCTAAAACCTGCCCTGCCATTCCCAAGAAAATCCCAATAAAGTTCATGGGGCTCACTGCCCCACAACCTCCTACTCTGTCTTCTGGCTCATGGCCACCCTAGTGTTTTCCCAACTGACTCTGTGGAGCATCCTGGGCGTTTGGTCTCTAGGACCTGTGAGGACAATTGTGAGTTCTAGATCCCACTGTTGGCTGAAATAACAGTATGTAGAAAATGTATTTAATATATGTAACCCACCCAATACCATAGCTCAACCTTGTCTTCCTTAAACCTGCTCAGAATACTTAAGCTAGCTTACATCTGGGCAAAATGATTGAACACAAAGCCTATTTTATAATAAAGTATTGAATATCTCATGTAATTTAGTGAATACCTTTATCTAAAAACACTCACAACCCAGTGCCCTGCAAAGTTCCAGGAATTTCCCTTGTGATTGTGTGGTTGACTGGGAGCTGTGGCTTGCCACCCCTGCCTGCCATCATGAGAGGTTATCATAGGAAAGATCAAAATTCAAAACTAAACATATTGTTTCTAATGGATGTGTACCACTTTCACATCATTGTAAAGTTGAAAAATTGTGAACTACATAGGTCAGGGACTCTCTGTATGACAAACTGCTGTCCTGAGCCTTCATGTGTCCTTTTGTGACCACATAACTACCCGACCACCCCAAAGATAATACAAAACACCCCTCCAAACTCCTACTACAGCACACATGACCACCTGTGTCTACTCTGGTTCTGACCACAGAAACTTTTCTTGAAATACTTGAAATATTTGAAAGCGAAACATTTTCCTAGCTGTACCAGACATGACTTCTGCTCCTGTCTCTTTCATCCTCTTAATGGTAGGCTTTGAGGTGAGATATTTCACTTGTCAAGGTGTTATGTTCTTTGTGCAGATTATGGTGCTATACCTGCCCTGCCTACTTCTCAAACATGCTGTGAAAATTAAATGAGTCCCTGGGCTGAGAAAAAAAATCTCACTTGGTAAAATGCTGTGTGAAACACATATAAATATTAAGACATATTTTTATTATTGTGAAAGGAAACTATCATCTCCCTTTCAGAGAATTAAGTAAGTTGTTTGGCCATCTTTGATTATATGCTGCAAAAATTTGTTTGAAACAAAGCAGAACTTTAATTCTGCCAGTATTCTTGTATTTGACCTGTACCCAGTTCCTGAGTGCTAATTGGTTCTGTGTGGAAGAGGCAGGAGAAGCTTTGTTACCTCATTTGTCTAATTAATAATACAGATCAATTTGTTTATCATTTGCCTCTCTTGTAGATTACCTGTTGTTTTCTGACTAATGAGTCTGTGCCTGAACATAGCTATATATTGTGCCTCAAATTTACCATTCCATTGATAAAAATATAATCTCAAGTGACCACTTTAAGTAACAAAGCAATCTATACCTTGAAGAAGCATTATGCATTTAACTTCCGTCTCCTAGATCATTTTGAATGAGCTTATTCTGTTTGGCAGCTCCCTCATTAATTAATGGGCAATAAACTTTGATGTGTATACAGATAGTTTGTCTCAGAAATTTAGCTTTACTGTTGCAATGTATTTGGAGTGTTCTGCCTTCCTAAACCTCAGTGATGGCAAATGAAATAGTATCAGACATCTCATCTGGGAAATGGTGGGCACTTGAGAAAGCTGGTTCTGGGCAAGGTCACAAATTTTCGGAAAAGGGTTTGGCCTGTATCCTTGGAGCTTCTCAGCTCCGTCTGGATTACACCCCTGTTGTGTTCAGCTTTCCTCCCAACCCCGGCAGCTTCCAAAAGCAGCCTCCTGACCCATTCTCCTCAAGCTGCCAAGGAGTCCAGATGCAGTTCTGCCCGGCCCTCCTCAGGGAAGTAGGGCAAGGGGTCTCTCTTCTTCATACAAACATCCCTTAATACAAGGGATTTTTATTTCATTATTAAGATTAAATTTATTCAAGCAAAAGATGCCTGATAAAATCTAATCTCTAGTCCTGTCTGCATCATTTTGAACTGGAATACAGAATACTGAAATGAAAAAACAAATTCTTCCAAGCAAACTAGAAGCCCATGACTTGGGACTTGTGTACATCATATGCTTTTGAAAAAATTAGTAACATTAGTTGATTCTGTCAATTTGAGGTATAGTTGCTGCTATCACCATGCCTATTACTAACTAGATTATCAGTGTTACTGTTTGCCTGGAATTAGCTAAGCACTTTCTTGCATTATCTCTTCTCATTTTCCTGATGATATTATGTGGTTAGCAATGCTTTTGCCCTCATTTTATGGTTGAAGAAATTGAGGCTTGGAGATGTTAGTAAGCATTCACTAACTGCTTACTTAGTGCCATTACTCAAAATATGTTATCTGCATTAAGTCAGTTAATCGTAACTTAATTAAACTTAACCCTGTAAGTAAGGTTTTTGTCTTGTGTAATAGATGAAGAAATTGAGGAAAAGAATCTTAAGAAACTTAGCTCAGGTTTCTAGATTTAGGCCAAAGTGTCAAAACTCAACCCAGTTTGTATGTTGTGATCTTGGATGTAATCTCACTTCTTCTTTGATGGGGCACTTGAGGTAAAAGGGTTGGAAGATGGGGCCAGAAGTGGATTTGTCTTCAATATTTTGGTCCTTTGTCTCTAGGTTGTATTCTACCTGCAAAACTGTATTTATTTCATTTGAGATGCTGCATGGGTAATGAAGGAAGGTCTCTAGTGCTGAGAGGCAAATACTGTAATCATCTGCATGACTTGATTCTTTATCCAGTAATATGAAAATTGTCAATTATGGATGAATTATGGATGCTACTGATACCTGTAATTTGCGGCTGCAGTTTTGTAAACACACGCAGCTGCCTTTAATTTTATTTTACCAGTCCTGTAATTCATTAACACACACCTGCAGTTATCTAAGATACAGAAACAAATGAAATTGACTTTCTGTTTCCACTTTTTATATTTCTTACACCTCTCTGTTTAATTACCACACCCAGAAGCTGAGAAATTCTGTTAAAAATACATGTACTCAAGTAGGAGCCTAGTGATTATCCTTTAAGAACATATTCAAATTCCTATCTCAGCCATTGATTTAAATCACTGCTTTATCAGCCAAAGCCCAGGGCAGTTTGGAAAAAGAAGAAAATTGTGGAATTGATTTTTTTGCAACTATTATGACAGCAAAGGCAAATCAGTACACAATGGATATTGGAAGTAGATGCTGCAGATTACTTTGTATCAGAACCATGAAAGGTGCTGGTGAATTCTAACTGCTTCACCATGTCCAAAGGCAAAGGTCCGTTCTAGGAAGTTACGTTTTATAAGGATATACTGGAAGAAAGTGCTTGTTTTAACCTTCGGTTTTCTTCTTTATTTTCCACCTTTAGTAGCTGACAGGTTGGGTGATATCTGATTGCTCCTCTTTTCACTGTCTGGTCTATAAAAACATGAAATGACTTGTATGCCTTTCTGCAAAAATGTATCTTCACCTTGTCAGCTTTTTAAAAGAACAGTATCTCCAGTAAAACCATCAACATAATTAAATCATAATATGGCTACTATTTTGAGCATTAACTGTATGCCCAGTATTCTATTCAACATGTTGCATCATTCATGTCATTGAGCCTTCAACACGATCTGATGAGATTGTCTTCATTTTCCTCAATTTACACACTGAGAACCAAAGTCTAAAGAAGCTAAGTGACTCAAAGACATGATGGTTCACCTAGTAAATGAGGCTTCTCTGATTTAAACCCAGGAGGGCCATCTTTCAAAGTTGTCTTTCCTATTACAGTGCCGCACAGAATTTCACTTTGTATGCACATACCCTCTTCATTCTCCGTACAGTTTTCACCATTTACACCTTCCTTTGTACAGCTTTACCTGTCATACAAGCCCCAGAATAATTAGTGATACAAGCCCCTTTCCATACCTTATTCACCCCTACATTTAAGCCAAAAGTGTTCTGTATAAGGACTAAAGTTGTATTAATAAATAATGACCCAAGTGACTTTAGGCAAGATATAAATGTAAGGTAGAAGGGCTTTGCTTTTTGAATTATTTTTCTTGTGGTATTGCCCTTTCCTTTGTACATCAGAACATTGGTTGGGCTGAGGAATAGCATCTACTGCTTCATTTCCACACCAAATCTTATGTATCCTGTGTCTCATTGTTATGAGGTGTTAGGAGTTCCTAGATCCTAATGAGTAATAATTAGTTTATCTGAGAAGCTAATTTATGTAGATGAATTAGCAATAGATACCTTTCAGTAGAGCTGCACTTATACAGTAATCGTCACAGTACTGAATTATTTACAAACATTTTTCAAAGCCCACTATGATGGCATTATTACCGTCTTTTATGAACTAGGGACCTGTGGCAAACATAGATTAAGTAATTTGTCCAATGTATAGTTTTGCAAGCAGCAGAAACAGGATTGGAAATTCTTTTGTTCATCTCAATCCCAGAGTTCTGCTCCTTCTCTGGTACTCTTTATCTGCATGTCATTACACATATCTGAAACACATAGGCTGCTTGTTCAGAATACTGGTTTGTGGAATGCTCAAAAGTTTGCCTAAATCACTACCTCCAGGTGTAGGGCATAGGAATCTAATTTTGCCAGCCCTCTCAGGTATCTGTATAATTTTTAGTCAGGTAAAAACCTATGATTTTTTGAGAAGTTCTTTAAATACAATGGTAACTACAATGGTAGTGTTTTAAAATAGTGGTGAAAGTCAGGGAGCAGTACAGTTCTAGATGGATAAAAGCAAATGGTGACTGAAAATATCACCTCCATAAATGTCTGTCCCTGAAGCTATCAGTTAACTCAGCCCCATAATATAAGATTTGGTGTTTTTAGAGAAACCCAATTGTCTGAAGCATAAAAGGTAGTTTATATACCTATGAAAAAATGCAACTGGATCCAGGTACTCAAACACAATCACCATGAATATCTTTCTTTTCTCTTTATAGTTTTGCCTCATCTCTCTTTTGTCTTGGCTTCACTCTTAAAGCAATCACTTCCACGGTGGTGATGAGGTGGTCCTCATTTACCAGCTTCAAGATTATATTCTGCTAGGTTAGATTTTAGAATGATAAGAGCAAATATTTCAACACAATTCCCTCAGAATCCTAGAGACTTGGGCTCAGATTACTACCATAATCTCTCTGAACCTAATAGAAGCCAGAGGTATAGTGTGCTCTGGATAAACTTGGATCCTAGCCATGACCCTGGAACAGGAGGGAGAAAAGAATGGAAGATGGAATCAACTATGCACTAATGAACTGTATCAACTGAGTAAGGGATGTTTGGTTTGTAAAGGAAAGTTGGATCATAATACTGTAAGTAGAGGGAATGGATGTTGGGCAGACAAATCAATGGATTTCCTTCTCATCTGTGTACAGATAAAGTGAGTTACACCCTTTGATCATAACGCAGCTATCATTTTCCCCTAGGTGATGAGATATAGCCTAATTTTCTTAGCAAACATTTTTAAAGGGTGCCCAATCTAATGTGAGCCAGTGTCTTACCAGGTGTGTTTCTATATAGATCAATACCTAACTGTTTATAATCAGACCTAATTAGTGTTCTAATGGGTTTATTTCTCAAATGCTTCAAATCATTGAAATAAATGGTTTATGATAGGTCACAGATAATTTCAAGGGCCAGTTAGAAACTGCTGCAGTGTTGGAAAAGCAGTAAGATAGTGATCAAAATCTCAAAAGTTGGTACGATGAGAGTGAAGAAAATGGGATTTTGTTGGGAAAGCTGGAAGATATGGATAGAGATGAAATTGTTATTGAGGTGGAATTTGAGAAACTCTGTTCTACACTGAAGGGCTTTGGAATTGAGCTCTCCAAGCCTGCTTTATTTTATTTGTTCATGTTTTATTTATTTCACACCTCCACATATTAGCATCACTTATATTTGCAGAGAGAACTTTATGGGGTGGCTAATATTCACATGTCACTCTGATGAATCTATGGTATTCTCATGGATAAGAAACAGCCACTCCAACCTTGACATTTTCCTTGAGTGAGAGAATACTGTCATGTGACTCCCTGAATTATTCATCAAAACAACCCATATGAGAAATACTTGCCTTTGTAATTATTATTGCCTACATGTTTCCTGAATTGTTACATGGAAAATAAAATTTTTTGCATTAATAAGGCTATGCACAAATTTAGATATGAGTCCATTACATTTTTTATTCCCATTAAGTCCTGTAAATCCATTTTATAGAATCTACCTTTTAGAGCTGTTGACAAATTCTACATCATGGATTGGATAAATAAGTGTAATTAATGCCAGTGATCTAATAAACAGCATCCAATTTTTAGTGATTTAATATCACACAAATTTATTTCTTAATCTTATCCTAGTCTTGTTGCATATTTAGCTAGTGACTCTTTATGTGGCATTCAGGATCCTGGATACTCTTATCCTTTTGTGCCAGTATTCTCTAAGACATCTTTAGTTTCCCCTTCTGCATCCTCTGTGTTCAGTCAGCAAGGGAGCAAAGAGAAAGAGTATGACAGATCATCCAAAGGGTTTTAGAGGCCTGAGAGTTGGGCACACACTTCTGCCCATATTCCACAAGCTAGTTCTGAAACATCCCATGCTTATTGCAAGAAAGACTTGTAATGGTAATCTTTGAGTACTCAAGAGAAGGAAATGGGTTCTGTGAACAGCCAACTCCTGCTACAATCATTACTGGGGATTCCTTACTGGAGTCATTATTGAGATTTGATTACTTCTGTGGAATGAAGATAAGCAGGAAATATCAAGGGAAAAATACAAACCAGAATTTCAATAAATTATTCCATAAGTAAAAGTTGGCATATATGAATTCCATGGGTTACTTGTGTCAAACTCCTGCCTTATTGCAATTAATCATCAAACCAATCCTGTGAGGTAGGAACACTTCTCCATTTTATGGTGTAGAAACTGAGATGTAAAGAAGTTACATTAGTAGTCATTAGACATAACCACATTTGGTGAAATCCATGATGAAAACACATGTAAAGCAGACTCAAAATCCTAGTTTGTTAGTAACCACATCACAATGAACTACCTGGTCAGTAGTAGGGTGGCTGTTACCACGCAAGGATCTCAGTAGAAAATTCAGCAGTCTTTTGACCTGTGTGAAGATTAGCAGAGAGTGATGGTTAGCAGAAGAGTTATCAAACAGTTGCTTTGTGCCAGGCACAGTGTCGATCGGCATGTACATTCTGTCTTTCTTTTTCCAACATTCACATGATCCCTATTTTACAGACAAGGAAATGGAAGACAAGAGAAGTTAATACTTGCCTAATCATTTAACATCAGAACTAGAACTCAAACCCAAATCTGTGACCCGATAGTATACTCCATTCCACTCTCCTGTGCATTACAGAATACCTGTCACAGTGTGGCCCACAGGGAAAGTTATCTTCCCTTATATTCTAAGGGAGGAACAGCTATCCCATTATCAGGCTTGGGCCACAAATGAAAAGTTGACAAGTCATTTCATTGATAACGGGAGGATGAAAATAGTTGGACATGAACAAGAAATGAAGACTGAAAATGATCCAAGCCTGAACAAAATACTTACACAAAATATATTCATAACTTTCTTGTATTTTGAAATCTTCTATTATAAACCAGTTTCATGATGTAATTTCAGGGTATTTAAGTTGAACACCTTAAAGTTATATAATTAATAGCATTAAGCTGTGGTTACAATTATTAATTGATCCAAGCCTGCAGGTGTAACACCTGGTAGCAGTCAGGAACACAACAGCTACCACAGGCAGGTGGTAGCATTAATTTGGTTATTACTTTCTCCCCTCCCCCTCCTTTAAGAACCAGGTGGTCAAAACCTCAGGGTCAAGCGGGCTGCATTTGGCCCAAGGGTACCGTTTCTGACGCTGGAGTTCTTTCGAAGAGACTAAAAGCAATGGCAGAATAGACTGATATATGAGATAGGGCAAATTCAGCACCAAATTGGGTACACCAAGGCAGAATTCAGGAGGAAGATCTGTGACTCTGAGGTCAGATCCAGAGAACAACAGAGACTCTGAGGCCAGGGATCACTGCATCTCTGCACTTTTGACTGTCAGGCTGCTACCAAGGTCTCTGGAAGCAAGAAGGGAAGCAGATCCAAAGCTAGGCATGTGAACTGAAGTTACAGTCAGTGTGGCTTGGTGGTCATAAGCATCAGCTTTGAAATCAGCTAGACATTGTTCTTTACTTGGTTGTTTGCCTCTCCCCAGATTTGACCCTTCTTTAGGGTGATGCTTTCCTTAAATTGAATGACTTTGCCAGGCCCCAGCATCCTCATCTGCAAAACAGAAATGGATAATATGGCTATTGTGCCCCTGAATGAAAAAGTATGTCAGCATTGCTTCGCATAATATCTGTTGAACCACTAAGTCACCCATTAATATGGTCCTGTTTCACCTGTATTGTATGCAAAAGAGGAATCAAACCAGTGACATACATTTGAGCTATAACAAGGGATAGTGAATAGGACTTTAAAATGTTAAACATCATCACCATCTTCATCTTTGTAGTCTTGTACTACCTTTGACTTATATCACCCTTAACTTTAAATAGTTATTAATATCCCCATTTTGTATATGAAAAATTGAGCCATAGAGAGGTCATGTTACTTCCCTGCACTTTGTATCATCTATTTTTAGTTAGCAAATGAAGAAGATGGGTTAGAATCAGATATCCTAATTCCTTCAACAACCATAAGCTTTGGTGCCTTTATAAACCCTGGGAAAATAGTTCTCAAGTTCTTTTCGGCAATTTTCACAAAACTTTGTGTGTCCTGGGGCTTCCTTGTCTACCCCTTTCATTTTAATTCAGCTGACATCGTGAACAGTCAGCATGGAGTGGAAGCACTTTGATGGATACTGTATTCAGAAAAGATCTGGGAAAATTATTACTTGTTATATTTATTTTTGGGGCTTTTCACTATTTTTGTTTACTGCTTTTGTGCTTTAAAACATGTTCTTGCACCCCCTGTAGAAATCCAAGCTCAGGTCCATGATGAGTGGCAGATAGGAGACTTTTATAGGTTTATGATCTTAAATCAGGAGGTAGACTACTGCCAGGATATATAAAAAAATCACTGCAATAAAGGCAATCACAGTTGTATCAATAACATCTGATAAGTTAGCCATTTCTTTATTGGAAACTAATTCTCTAACTACTATAGAACAGAGGAGAAGAAAAAACTTGCTTGGAACCTACACAAGCAGACAAGAAAAATACAGCTTGTTTATTTTTAAATAGTTTTCAGTCTTTTTGGAGCTGTCTTCTGATCAATAGAAATGACTAAGAAATCCTATGGTCTCATCTCCCAGGTTTTGTTTCCCATTTATTTAACCAAGATAATAAAAACTCACCTGTGGTCTCTTTAGTCATTTGCAAATAGGGTTGGCATCCTTCAGTTTATCGACAAATAGCTCTGGCTGCATATTTCATTTTAGACCTGTCTTTGGCATGATAAATGGCTTGGAGGATAGATAGCCATCACCTTTGCTTCTTTTATTAACAAACAGAGCTCCTTAGTTTAAAGGACTTGAGGTACAATGATGAAAAATTTGTTCTCTGCCCATGGGAAACAGGTGTGAAACCTGGGGAGCTTCACATTTCAGGTCCCTTCTCTTTTGATCCATCCTCTCATCCTTAGGTTTAACAAGTTCCAGAGATCAAATACCTTGGTGTTAGAATCAGTGGAAATTAAAATCTGTGATGAGGCTTCACTCTACCCTGTTACAAAATCTGTCCCTGGAAAGCAGCCCCCAAATTGGGGCCTTAATAAAATGGCTTGGCTAGGCCTCCCGACAGTCACAGATTAATAGGAAATGGGTTTTGGATTTCAGCAAAGCTTTTACACTGTCATGCTTCATTATATTGCTGAAATTTCTTGGTGACATTGGCAATTCAGAAGTGTCTGTCCACTATGTTGGGTGGTCCAGGCGCCTAACTTCTCAGAAAACTTTAGAAATCCCTGCCTCATATTTATAACCCCAGTAGACATGTGGAACACAGAGTATAGTAGAACGGTATTTTCTACAGGAGTTAATTTCAAATTCAATTTATAAAGTATAAATTTTATGAATTACTCACAAAGTTGATGTAAATTACTCTTTATTGAATCTTGATCTCATAGATACTAGATATATTGTGACTATATTTATGCTACTTTGGAGATGGATATGAGGTCACATCAGTCAGAAAGTCCTGCCTAGCCAAGTTTTTAAGATTAGAAAACTTAGTCATTCTTCACCTTAACTAAGGTGAAGTCACTGGCTTTAGTAGGAAGCATAGAACATAAAAATATGCCATTCAGTGCTAGAGTCACACTCTGAAATGAGGTGGTCTCAATTTGTTAGGATCTCAGGAATTGGCAACCACATTAAATTATTCTTCCTCCCAGCTTTATTTTTGTATTTTCATATTTTTCTTTATCTTTTACAAAGTAAGTTCTCTTTATTTTATGTAATTTAAATAAATAGGTTATACCATCATATATACATGTGTGTATTATATATTATATTAGGAGATGCATTTTACATATACAGAGATAGGAGAGAAACTCATAGTTTGACTAGGAAAAATCTGCATCTTAAATTGAAGTTAACCATGCAAGATGGTGACTGCAGGAGGATATGCCTTTGACATAATAAGCATTATCATCATTTTCAAAAATACTGCAAAAAGGCAAAGCTTTTGTTGAATCATTTATTCATTCAACAAGCAGTCACTCAGGCCTACAATCATAAGAACATTATGAAATTTTCTGGGAGCAGAGATAAGGATATGAAATTTGGTCTCCAAGGCTTCACAGACTTGTTGAAAGAAGGAAGATTTGGTAGACACAAGCAAGCCATATGAGTGAAAACAACCTAAGAGTGATAGTGGGCCACATGGAAGGAGCTCATGCTGAGGTCAGAGCTGATGCAAGTCCCCTTCTGACCTCACTAGCAATGGGATCTTAAGCAATGTTTCTCCATTTTGGATGCGGCAGCTGGTTGGGCCTGTTAGGATTTCTCAAATTGTACAACCTGGAGGACTAGTTCTTCATGGTGTCAACAGGAGAATTTCAAAGTCAAAATACACCAGAAATTCTGCTGTCAGATAATATAAAGAAATATTAGTGACTCTTTTCTCGGAACTTGTATGTATACCAGAAAGGGAAAACTCTTAAGATTCTTCAAGTTCAGAGGTGTGACCTTATTTTAGACTGAAGAAGTCTGTGCTAAAGTAAACAGAGTAGTTTGCCAGATAACCATGACAGCCAATTGTAGAGCCATTTAGAGCAGTGGACACTGAATATTTTCTATTAAGGGATCAATAGTAATTATTTAAGGCTTTGTAAAAGGGCCTCTTCTAATTATACAACTCTAGCGCACAGAGTGAAAGCAGCATAGACAATATGTAAATGAGTGAGTGTGGCTATGTCTCAAGAAAACTGTTTACAAAGAGCTGTCTGGGTCTTGATTTGGCTACAGGGCTATAAATTGTTGACTCTGTAATATAGATTTTGATTTGATTATGGGCTTTCAAGCCAAAACACCTGGGTTAATAGCCCTTTCTCGTTGAGTCTTCAGAAGATGGTTAATCTCTTCATTCCTCAGTTTTGATTTCTGAGAATATAATCATAGTATAAACTTCACAGATTTTATGAGAATTAAATGTTGTAACATCTGCAAAATAATGAGAATAGTATCTATCACCTAGTAAACTTTTGTTTCATTAGCCAGTTTTTTCAAGACTCAGATGGCCTAAATAATTTTCCTACCATCACATAGTCCTACAAAAGTATGGACAGCATTTCCATTCAGTTGGCCAGATTCTAGAGCCTGTGCTTTTGCTTAGAATTGACTTTCACTGCCTACTCAGGGCTAGGAGAGGAGAGTTCTGCCTAGACTGTCTAAGCCCAGAGTTCACCCTACCTCTCCAAAACTAGCCAGGGATAAAACTTCACGTGGGCCGAATCACAAGTGCCATGGCTTAGGTATGAGTGACACTATCTGTTTAGCTCCACATCATAAAAATATAATCTGAGCCATGCCTTTAAATGCTTTTGTTTGAAACTCTTCATAACTATATACTATATGTGTACATAATGTTATGGCAACACTCAGATGCCAAGGCAATCCAAATATCTTTCTCTGTATCTGTTAAGAAGCTACAAAACAATATTTATCTTTAGCATAGGAATATACCTTTTTCCCTGTACAATGTATAATGCGATGATGTACTGTACCAAAAAAATAACATATGCTTGTTGTATGTAAGACTAAAATCTGTATGTGACCCTCAATTTTATGGTTTGAAATTCCACTTCAGCCACTGTATTTGTGCTCTGTTTTCATAGAGGACAGAAGGAATTCTCAAGGAATGATCTCTAGACTAGCAGTGTCAGCATCCTCTGAAATTATTATAAATGCAAAGTTTTAGATCCCATTCAAACCTGCTGAATCAGAAACTATGGAGCCCAGAATTTGGTAGTAGAACCCAACTGCCTATGAAGAATCCATTAATAATAATATTCCACCTATTTGTTTAGCATTCCATAGTTTTGTAAAATACTTCAAATATACATTGCCTTATTTTCAAATTTATAATATGGTAGTTAAGGTAGAAATATTTACTTTCTTATATCATTCTACTAGCAAATAACCTAAAAATAGCATTGATTGCAAAGCCAAGATTTTAGAGTTAAAGCCCATTTAGACATCACTTTTAGTTCGTAATTTCCTTTCTTAAGCTGCCTTCCTTACTGGTACCTGATCATGTTGGCATAAAGATTTGATCTTTCCTTCTTAGAGTGACCAATATGCCTTTATCTGTTTTGGTTTCTTACTTGAGATCCATGGTTTTTAATCCTCTACTACAAGAGTCAACAAAATTACAGCCTTGTGGGCCAAATCCGGCCCATCACCTGTTTTTGTCAATAAAGTTTTATTGGAATACAGCCATGCTCATGCTGTTACTGTTGGTTATAAACAGTTGAATTTGCTCTGCATCAGCAGAGTTGGACAGGAACAACAAAGGATGTATAGCCACAAAGCAGAAATTCTTTACTATTGAGCCCTTTACAGAAAAAATTTGCCAGTCACTAGTCTAGGGGCAACAGATTTTTCATAGAAATCTTGAGCAACAAAATAGCAAAAGACCATTAACTTCACTTTCCTTACTTTTACTTCAGTCTCAATGATTCTGGAACTCTTCTCTGGATGTGTTTGTTCTAGACCACTCTGAGGCTACCTTACTTACTACCTGAGTCAGTAAAATTAAGTTTATTCTGTCTTTTCCCTATGACTCAATTTTGTGGACTCCATCAGTATTTTATTAAATTACCTAAATTAAGTATTTTCTTGGAGTCTCATTATCTGTGTGTACATAAATTTGACATACTAAAATTCTGAAAATACTTCAAGAGGAATATTTTAAGCACAGACAAGAAACAAAAGAGGAAATACAATACTCTGTTGCCTCTCTGATTATGTTATCTGAAAAACCTAAAGTACTTTATACTGCATTCTGTGTCCAGACTCAGAATGAAGAATGACAAAATTTTTAGATAAATTGGTTTGTGAAATATTTATGTGCACTTTAGTGGCACAGACAGGAGGTAATCTGTTTTGTATTGAATCAGCTTGGGACAGAAAAAAAAGCACAATGTTAATGAGATTTTTTTTAAACCACTTTTAAATTCATGTTGGCAAAAGACAAATAGTCAAGACTTTTAATTTCTGTAAACTTAAGAGGTAGAGAACAAATAAAGCTTTATTAACTTAAATAAAAGTAGCTTTTCTTTCAAGGGCACAGCAATTTATTTTTCTTTTTGTGTGATCTTCTGAAGGGCTGTTCTTTGGGTATTGATCAGCCTTTTCCAATATATTAGTTGGATTTTAACTAAGTATTGCTGAATTTCGAAAAGTCACAGGATAACTCCACCTGAATACAGTGGGCAACCCCCTGGTCTGGGATCAGTCAACATTATTTCCATATAAACTGTGAGATGGCCTTGCTCTATAATCTTGGCTATACTTGCTGTATTTCATTCCATGCTTCTGACCATATATAGGCATTAAGCTGGTTTTAATGTCTGATAAAAAGTCTGATTGTGTTCACTATTCTAGAAAAGCATGCTAAAGGTGGAGTCAACCCTTTATCTAAGGCTTAAACCTTTCCTTTCATTGACATTACCAAACCAGAGGCAGGTGTCTCTTCTCTGTGTTCCCAGAGTTCTTTCACCTCTTTTCTATCATTGCATAATTCACTCTGGACTGAAAGTTCTATCTGTGTTCACTTGTGTCCCCTTCAAAATGGTGGGATTTTTGAAGGTAAGAACTGAATCTTTATCATGAGGGCATCACAAGTACTTGGCTGATTACATTTCTTAAGGGTGAGCTAATTGAAGAGATGAGGTTTGGCTAATAAACTGGATGATCCAGTGGAAGATTGGAAAGGCTTATGTAAGCTGGTCAGAGTCTACCAGGAAGTTGTTCTAAACTTTTTTTGAGAAGTTAGGCAAAAGAAAGACTCTCAGGTAGACTTACACAGTTTAAACTCTTTGGTCTGGTCTATAAACTGTGTAATCTCTTTTAAATCTCCTGATTTTCAACTCCCTATCTTCCCCTTTCTTCAGAAATGTCCTTTGTGCTGACCACTGGAAAAATTCTTTAGCTAAACGTTCTTTAAAAATTTTTTTAACAGATATACTAATCTCAGGAAAGATGTAGCACAGCTCTGACATCATTAAAATAGCATCCCATTGCCATTCTGCAATTCACTGCTGAGTCAGCACCTCTATTACAATCTCTACTTCCAGGGTGTCTAATTTGGCCATAAACATTCACTTGGGGTAGAAAATTGACACAGGAGGTCTTGCTTCTGAATGGTACTTTTTCAAACAGAATCTCTAGGTACACTATTTAATGTATGTGAGTTATTGTGGAATTTACAAATACTGAAGGAAAATTCTGAAAAAGGCCTCTAAGACATTGTAATTTATGCTATCACCTGGAGTGCTGACACTTCCAAGATGAAGTGTTAGATTTGGGGCAGATTTTAAATGGAGAGTTCCTTTCCCTTTTGGGTAATTTCCATGGGTGTATTATGTACAATGTTCCTATTTTTTGTAAACTCAACGTATTTTCCTTTTTTGCAGAATCTCTTCTTTGTTGCTACATTCTCTCTCTCCATTTCATCTGTCTTTGCTCTTACCCAGTTTTTCACATCATCTACTACATTCATTCTCTTTGCTACCTATCTACAAACTATGTGCACATGAAGTGGCTATGTGGGAAAATTTAGTATCTAGTGTTCAGAATTAGCTCAGATTTTCACATATGATTACTCACTTTCTGGATTATTTGCAAAGTATTTTTTCACACAATTCTGCTTTTCCCACCCATCTGGATGATGACCGTATCAATTATTTTCCTCACTGTAGCACATACTTGGGGACTGTGTAAACTCTTTTGAATGTCCTCCGAGGCATGTCATTTTAGGAATGTATTTTTCTCAAAAAACTCCATAAATATGTTTAAAGTTAATCATTTAAATGCTTCTGTATACCACTACTTATTTGAGCCCACTTACTTTTATATTATAAATGAACAAAGAGTGCCTATTATATGTCAACTCTTTGCACTATTGTTCAAGAGAATAAAGGTCAGGCTGAAGTGCAGCAGGCCACAGAGAATGTGAAAATGGATGATAACCCAGATGTCTGTGTCATTTTGTGCATAGAGAACCACAATTGTTGCAACTGAAGAATCTCACCTTCTACCTGATGAGTGACAGTAGACACAACACCTCTAAGAATAAAAATATTGATAAATTTGTAACACTTCCTATGGCATAAGGTGGGAACCTCTAGAGCCTTTTCTGTTACCAGAAAAAATTGCCAATCAATAGCAGCAAAGCCCCATACACATAGATTCTTTCCCTTTTCAGTTCTATATAAAGTACTATAATGAGAGAAAAACTTCTTAGGGTAGCACTTTGATTATGAGATCTCTTGGGATGAGTATTTGTCTAGCTTGGCCACCCAGCTTCTGAATATAAAGCACACAGACATAGCTAGAGTAATAAGCTTAGATAGTTTTATTCACTTGTGAGCATCTGCTCCAGACCAGGTATTTTGCTCTGCTCTGTAGATGCAAAAGGTAAAAAAGAAATGACCTCTAATGGGCTGGGGATTTAGCTCAGTGGTTCTGCCACCTGCCTCGCAAGTGGAAGGACCTGAGTTCAATCCCTGGTACCAAAATAAAAAACAATTTTAAAAAGACCTCTACCTGAAAATTGCAAGAAGTCTGTTACACAAAACATAACTGAACAGCATTCTATAGTAAAATTTAGTATTAATATGAAGGCCTATTTACTCAACAAATACTGATTAATTAAATACTCTCCAGGATGTCAGAATATATCTATGGATTACACACAAGACCCTGCCCTCTTGTCTCCAGGAAAGGTAGGCAATCTATGAATAATTAAGCTTAGAAGGCCATCGACTTTATGTTGCTTACTGCTTTATTCCCAGGGTCCAGTACAGTACTTGGAACAATACAGTACCTGTAGTCAGTAAATATTTGGGAACTTGAATTAAAATAATTATGTAAAACAAGTAGTGCAAGAGGGAAAATATTTGTGTGGCATACGGGCTCATGGAGAACTGAAGACTCTCACTGTAGGATCTAGCGAACTCATCCACCCTGACATTGAACTGTATAGGAAAGTGAAAAGTGGTGTGAGGGGAAGTAGCAATGCCAGATGGAACAGGGCAATTTATAAGCAAAGGCATAAGGACAATAGTACATTCCATATACTGAATTAATGTGGCCAGAACTCGGAGACTGGACTGGTGAGTTGGAACTTGAATTATGAAGGTTTAATTTGCCAGGACCAAGGCTCTGCTATCCTATGGACATGGGGGACACCTATGGTTTTTAAATATGGCAGATTTTCAGCCCATTATTAAGCTCCTCCTTTCTCAATTCCCTTTCCGCACCATAGAGGTTGGTGCCTCCTGTTAGAGTGCTTCTTTCCCCTTTCTTGTCAGCCAGCCAAACTGTCATTGATCAGCTTGTCATCCATTTGAGGTTTTTTTTTTTTCAGGCTACAATTTTCCCTTACAATGACCAGAATTAAGCAGTGTCCTCTTATTTAGATGGTAATAGTTTGCCATTTTGAGCCCACTAATAAGGTAAAGCCACCTTTCTAGAGCAGCCAAAAGGGATGTGTCACATAGCAAATGAGAGGCCTGCAGCACATTCAGTTCCTAAAGGAAGCCAGCAAAGTGTGACATTCTACATTAAAAATTAACAGTGTGTAAGACCCAGCAAAGCCTGCCTTTCTGCTCCCTTGTGAAGCCTATAATGGGAGAAGCACCCGTCCCTGGTGGATAAAAGGGGAACATTTTCCTTTAGAGGTGCCAATTTAATCATCAGAGGAAAGTTCTGGGAAGCAAATGGAGGGCAGAGCTCTCAGGAAGAGGCTGGAGGTTTAATTGCCTGTTTATGAGTCCTGAAATCCCCTTATAGGCAAGTAAGGGCCAGAGGAAGCTCATCACCCTGCAGCCTTACAGAGCGACATGCAGTGAACATCTTCAGATGGATAAAAATCAAGGATATGGATTGGCCACCACTGGCAGATGCCTCTGCTGTAGGAATATCCTGAATATTGGTTTTGGAGCTTTAAGGTTTATACATCTTTTGCAAATGCTGCTTCTTTTCCACTTCAGCACTATCCAAGAAAAGACAAGAATTTTCACCCTGTTGACAGGAATCCCAGGGAGATACAGTGAATTTCCCAAGGTCATAAGTCTGGTCAGTGCTGTGGCTGGGACATGCACTCAGGACACCCAAGTCAAACACTGGACGTTCCCTTTATGCTCTGGAAGCATAAATCCGATGTAGTCACACAGTCTTAGTCTACTCCTCAAAGCTTTGTCTTAGATAACAGCTTCAGAATCACCCCACAGGAGTTAAAATGCAGATTTGGGGGCTCACTCAGTTGACCACTCTTAACCATAAAGGTCAAGCATTAATTTATATTTTTAACAGAAGCACTGGAGAACTCTTTCTCATACAAAAATTTGAGAACCACTATACCAAAGAACATCTATTTCAGGGTGAAATATTTAATAAAATTTTCAGATCTCTACAAGCTTACATATTACACAGTTTCTCTTACATGAGAAACCCAAAATAAAAATAAAGAGCAAAATAAAAGATAGAGAATAGGATATAGGGAGATAGACCTTTTTCAAATGGGAAGGTGATCAAGAGATGAAGGGAGGGGAACAGGAGAGAGGAAGGAGATAAAAAATAATTAAAATGCCTTATGTACATGTACCAACTCCCCACAAGGAATGTAACCATTATGTACCATGAAGAATGAAAACTGAAGAAAAGAAAAGTCATGTAAACATATCTTAAGAAGATGCACAGAAAAAATATCTCAAGGTCACTTTCAATGTCATTGGCCTGTGTTGTGTTCTCTGTATTTTTATCTTTGTTTAGGAAATGTTTTATTTTTTATTATATACATTATGTATATTATATATATTTATGTAGGTGGATAGACATAGATATGAATGTATATATCTCCTCCAGCTTTCAAAGCAAGCAGTTGAGAGCTATACAACTTTACTTTTTCAAAAACAGTTATAATTTAGATGTCAGTTGGTCATACAACAATATGTGGTTAATCTCCATGTCTGTCTAGGAAAGGTGAAATTTAGCAATCATAAGCTTTTCCTTAGATTCTGATAGAAGTTTGAAACTGTTATCAATAAATTTTAATATCAATGATTTACATAAAAATTAAATTGATCATTTTAAGATTGTCTTGCCTATAGGAGTTTGCAAGTTTTTTTACATACTCTCTCTTCAAGGGATCTAAATCCTTTTTTTATCTTATAAATCTAATAAACATATTTTCCTTTACATCTGAAAAGGAACTAATTCAGAATTTAAAAAATAGACAATTGTTTTCTGATTTCTCAATCATATTTGAGAGTCCTTCTCTATCTAAACTCCTGTTCTGGAAGCTGGATGCAATTCCAGAATTTTCAAAGCATATCATCTTTCTTTCATTTTTGATACATCAGTTATCTGCAGTAGTATTGTTATTGGAATTCAGTAACATTCCTTTCTGATGGCCATGTTTATAAATCCGTATAGCCTGAACAGTTTCAGGCAAAATAGATACTGTAGTAGTTAGCCTCCAAGATATTCTCAAATGATTCATGCTTCCATGAATTTGTTACTTTTTCACCCTGAAATAAGGCTGGCCTTGTAGGACCAATAAACTATACCAAATGTGACAACGTGCAACTTTCAAACTTTGCTCATAAAAGACACTGGAGTTTTTTTCCTTATTTTGTTTTGGATCACTCATTCTGAAAGATGCCAGTTGCCATGTCACGATGACACTCTACCAACCCTCTTTATAGCACCCATTTGTAGAATAGTTGGGCTCCTGATACAAAGTCAGCACCAAGCTTCCAGCTTTGTCACCTTGGAAGAGGATCTTCCAGACCCAGTCAATATCTAACTGCAAAATGAGGGAATCTGAGCTGAAGTCTTCCAATGAAACTGCTTCAATTTCTTTTCTCACAGAAACCATGCAATAGCTGCTTGACCACATTATCCTAATTCAGTCTCAATTCCCCCTGCACTCCCCCCACCTCAGGCTGCATATTGAACCCAGGGCCCTTGCACTGAGCTACAACACCTCTTTGTTTATTTTTTGTTTTTTTGAGACATGGTCTTATTAAGTCACTAAGTTGCCCAGGCTGGTCTAGAATTTGTGATCCTCCTGCCTCAGCCTCTCAGAATGCTGAGATTACCAACATGTACCACCATGCCTGGCTACTAAGTACCTCTTTGGTAGAGAGGTTTTTATGGCAAATAAATAATAATCATTGTTTTAAACTAATGAGTCTGGGGCATTGGGGTATTTGGCACTGAATAACAAGAACATATTGTGCATCCCTAATTCAAAATCCAAAATGTTATACAATTTGAAACATTTTTGAGCATTAATGTGATGCTATAAATGTAATTCCACTTGATCTCTGTGACCAGCTGCAGTCAAAATTCAGGTGCACTAAAAATATTGTATAAAATTATACTATGGTATAAAATTACCTTTAGGCTATGTATAAAGGTATTTGTGAAACATAAATGAAGTTCAATATTTAGAGCTGGGGTCCATCACTCAAATATTTATTCAAAGAAATGCAATATTAACAAACCTCAAAAAATTAAATACTTCTGGTCCCAAGCATTTCAAATATGCCATATGTCCCATATAGAATATTTCTATCAAAGGTAGAATTCTGACAAATGAAAGATTCAAATTATTTGCATGCCAAACTCCATGACAGACATGAGTCTGTATCTCACTCCATTGGTCTTTTTAGATGAGTTAATTTATAAATAGGTTTTAGGAGAGCAATTATGGTACAGAGGTAGAAAAAGGCAACTTCCATGTGTGGCAAATACGTCAAAGATCAAAGGCTGGCTGCCTTCATTGGACAGATGGGTGGAAGGCTTGATGTGCTGATAATGACAAAGAATGCCAGTTACAAATGAAAAGGTAGAGTGCTACCAAGGTTAAGAAAGAACTTTTTTTGGAAGCCCTTCCAGGGTAGTGGAGGAAGGACCCCCAAAACCTGGTTTTCTGTAAAAGCCAAGAGTCTTGCGAAATTCTCAACATTAACTTTTATAAAGCCCTGGAAATTAAAGACATAACAATCTGTGAAGCATTTATTCAGGAAAAGTAATTTAATATCAATAAGAAGAGCAGGATTTATGTCATTTTAACTTGCCTCATTTGTACTATCCTTTTCCCAGGTCTACAGTAACTGTTGAAACTAGTACCCTGCAGCCATGGTAGATGTGAAAACCAGTGGTACAGCAGCTATCAGAGGGACAGAAAGAGTATGAGGGCTTCCTAAAAGTCCCATCCCCAGAGAAGTTTCCCTGAACTGCTTGGTCAGTACCTCCCTGCCCCATTTTCAGGGCTTGTTTTATATGATGTGACTTGGATCTTTCTGTGCAAACAGCCATATCCCCGGGGTAATGCAGTTGTTTAGCATTACAGCTCTCTAAGGCAGTGATACAGATGAGATAAACAAGAAAAGGGACGACCAAAAATCTTCAAAGGAAAAAGTGGGCCACTGAGCAGAAATGCTCGAAAGTGTTTCTGGGAACTTAGAAAATAACATATTTGTGCAGGGCTGTGCTCATGCCCAGAGATAAACTGAGAAGGCCCAGAGTTTTAACCTCTGGCTAATGAGGCTGAGCACAAAGCAAAAAGTGAAGACTAAGTCAAAGTCTTAATCTTACACTACCAGAACACTGAGGAGTTGCCAGTAAACACCTGCCCCTTAGCAAAGTCTGAGCAACTGATTGGTTCAAGTCATTTAAGGAAACTGTCGTCCAATCAATAGTTGACCTCCAAGCTAATCAAGCAGAGACCTCCATGGATATAATCACCCCCCCCAAACACACACAGCAACACACACACTAATGCAGATGTTACAAATTCACTCAGGACACTCATTAAACCAACAAACAGTAACAAAAAGGAGCAGCAACAGCAAATACTATGCAAGTGTGTAGAAAGAATAATGCCTCTTATTTTTCATGTCTTAATCCCATATCTTTTTTTATTTTGTGAAAAAATAAAATGATAAGTGAATAATAATAGCTAATACACTGTGTATCATTATCTTCAAAGTAGTTACCCAGAGTACAAGACATAGACCAAAAAGACTAAAGAAACAGATAATATCACAAAACTTTCTTTTCAATGAACTAAGTTAAACTAGTAGTATAAGTGAAACAAATTAGCATAATATATCAAAATATTTTTGAAACAATGGAATAGGTAATTGAAGAATTTGAACTTTCCTCTACTTCCTATTTATCCTCTTTGCATTTTCCTCTCCATATATACTTTTTCATGTAAGTAAGACCATGAAATATGTAACCTTGTGTATCTAACTTATTTTACTTAATTTTATGTTCTCAAGTTGCATCCATTTACCTATGAATACTTTGAGTTTATCTTTCTTCATGACAGTATAGTACTCGATTGTGTGTAAATACCATATTTTCCTTATCTATTTTATTTGTTAATGGACATATACACTATTTCTGAGATGTAGCTATTATAAATTGTGCTTCTATACTGGGCCTGGGATTTAGCTTAGCGGTTTTGCTGCCTGGTGCGCAAGCACAAAGACCTGAGTTCGATCCCCGGTACGAAAAACAACCTGTGCTTCTATAAACATGGGTAGGCATGTGTCCCTGAAATATGATGATTTTTAACTCTTTTGGAAAGATATCTAGAAGGCAGATAGCTGGATCAAATGAAATTTCTATTTTTAGTTTTTGGAGGAATCTCCACACTGATTTCCATAGTGGCTGTAATAGTTTACATTCTCACTAACAATATAGAAGAGTTTCTTTTTTCTCCACATCCTCACCAGCATTTGCTATTATTAGATTTTTTGAAGCTAGCTATTCTTCCTGGGGTAAAATGGTATCTTAATGTAGTTTGGATTTGCATTTCCCTGATGGCCAGGGATGATGAACATTTTTTCATGTATTTATTGATCATTTGTACTTCTTCTTCTGAGAAGTGTTTATTCATTTTGGTTGCCCATTTTTGATTGGGTCTTTTATTTGGGGGAATCTAAAGAGATCTGGAGCTGCTATATTATTATATGGAAAAACAGACCTTAAACAAACATTGTTACTAGGAACAAAGAAGGGCCCTATGCCAAAACACACTTGTGGGGGACTTGGCCAAGAGTGAGTGGTTAAACTGTAGGGCAAAAGCACACAGGCTCTGTGAGAAGTGAATGATTAAACAGCAAAAAGTTCAGATTAGTGAAGCATGTCTGGCTGTTGTCCTTCCTCTTTACCCAAGAAAAAATGCCTAGCCTTGAGATAGCTCCTTGTCCAAACTGCCTTTCTTCTGCTCTTTTTACTTACACATATTCTAAATAAAAGCCAGAGAATTCTTGCCTTGGGCTTCTCCTGAGAGTCTCCCTAATGCTGGGTGCTCCTGGTTGAGCTAGCCCCTCTGGGCCCTCCCACTGACAGCACCAAGTCTTATCTCCAAGCAATCATCCACTCTCTATGACACCATGGTCACACACTGTCATGATAAGTGTAGCTTGGTAGTTAGTATCAAATTGGGAGACCTTCCAAACATGTTTTTTTCCAAGATTATTTTAGTTATTCTGCTCCCTTGCACATCCATGTGAATTTTAGGATGTTTTTCAATTTTAATGATTTGTAAGATCAGTTGCATTGAATCTACAGGTCAATTTGGAGAGTATTACTATCCTAATGAGCCATTTGATCAAGAACACATGATGCTTTTCAATTTATTTAATTGTTTAATGTCTCTTACATTATATGCCATTAGAAACATAGAAAGTTGTATTAAGTATAATAATCTGAATTCAGGGGCCAGAACAAAGCTACAAAATCATAGCTCAGGTATTTACATTGAGAAAAGTTGCTTCAACTAAAAATCTCAATGACAACACCCAGTCATCAATTAGGACAGTATAGTGTCAAGATACGGTGCTGCTGGGCATTAAGAAGAATCCAGCTGGAATTCTAGCTACAGTTCTGAATGGCAAATATATGTGTCATTTCATTCTCTAGGGTAAAATGTGGGGATTCAATTAGTCCAGGAATTTGCTCCAGAATATCATTTTTGGGATTTGTAAAGGGTAGAAAATGATGGGGAAAATATAAGAGGTCAAGAAAGCAGAACCACCTCAACCAGAATAAATCTAATTTTATCTATTTTACATAGCATACAATGTTTTCCGGAATGATTTCTGAAGTATCTTTCAGCTGTATCCCTCTAAAGTCCCTTTTATTTAAATCCAATCCTTTATGACTTTTAAATGTTTACCTTGAAGCTTCTCCATTACCCCCTTTCTCAACACAATTGCATCGTTCTTCAGAGGTAAAATATAAACTACATTATTGTGAACTTTAAGTGGATAGAATTCCAGTTAGAGTGTGTGTTGCTATATCACTGCCATTTCACCTGATATAATGTTAAAGTTGTGAATCACACAAGTCATTCAAAAACCACTTTGCAGTTTACACCCAGAAATATATGTGTTTTCCAATAAGTTCAAGATGTAATTCATCCAATAAATATGACAGGATATATTCATTTCTATATTGCGCTTATGTGGCCTCTTCTTATTTTTGGTGGTTGATTTTTGAACCTTGGGACATTTAAATACAGCTACATCTTTTGAGAAAATCTACTATGCTTATTAAAAGCAGTGTCTTACGCTTATTGCTTTTTGGATATCTTTGGTTTGTTTTCAGAGTATAAATTAAGAGCTCTCTTCATAGAATGTAGCCTAATATTCCATATGTGATATTTTTCTCATCCTGAGCTCAAAGACTGTAGCTCTTAAGCCAATCCTCACTCCATCTTTCAAAGTTCCTCAAACTTTTCTTAAAGGTAAAGAATATCCTTATGCTGGAAAAAAACACTGTCTTAGTCCAGAGGTGGTGATCCTATGGCACCTGTGCTGCATCAGGCTGTTCGGTATCACTGAAAGATCTGAAAGGTTCTCCATAACCATATACCTTTTGTGTTGCTGTAACAAAATACCACCAACTGAGTAATTTATAGAGACCAGAGATTGATTTCCTCACAGTTCTGGAGGCTGAGAAGCCCAAGATCAATGTGCCAGGCCTTGACCTGGTGAAGGCCTTCTTGCTACATTTTGCAGTTGCAGAAAGGGTGGATGTCTTGTGATTTAGATCTAGATTCCCCACCCCAAAAGCCTCATGCATTCATAGATGGGGCTTTAGGAGGTGAGTATACAGCTAATATGATGTTAGGAGGTGGAGCCTGATTCTAAGTGGCCTGGAGCAGTATGTATTGGTCTCCCTTGTGCCTCTTCTCTCTGCTTACTTTATGAGGTAAGCAGCTATTCTCCTGCCATGACCCTGTGCCATGCCATTCTGCCTTGGAGCCTGCCAACTGAGGACTGAAATAATCTTCTCCTCCTTTAAGTTGTGAGGGTCTGGTGTTTTGTCCTAGCAATAAAAAAAGTGACTAAGTCAGGGGCAACTCATCCCTTCATTAGAGAAGCCCTCTCATGTGGTGGGTTTAATTCTTTTAGGAAGGGAGCACTCTCATGACCCAAATACCTCTCATTAGGCCCCAGTGCCCAACACAGCTGAACTGGGCATCAAGGTTTCAGGACATGCACTTTGGAGAACTCAAGTCATAGCAAACATACTCAGTCATTTTATATTATTTGAAAGAAAATAAAGAGAACCATAAAGACACCATATGGAAAACTGTCTTCTTTTATCTTTAGTAGATTTTAAATATATAAGGGAAATATATAAGGGGTTCATGCATTTATATATAAGGATTATTTGAAAACTTCGAACACTCACACAACTTGGCAAAAGCTAAGGTTTATCTTCCTCACAGAGTTCATTTAGAGAATGGAGCTATAAACTACAAGCATTTGCACTCTTGCTTGCTTTTTGTCTTCTGGAACTGACTGATGTTTTTCAGGGTCCTGCTCCTCAGCTAACAACATAGTGTGTCATATTGGTTGTCTGCCTTTCTTCATACTGCTTTAGAACCACTCCCTTCATTTGTAAAGTCATAAATTTCCAGAAGTTTTGTGGGTTTTAAAACAACACTAGGACCACCACTGACAGAATACATAGATAACAAAATTGTAGGACATTTAATTTTTAAAATAGCATATCTCCAACTTTCAAAAAGATACATATTTCTCTGTGAATCTGTCACTCAGTATATTTTCAAAGTAGTTTTTTCTGAATGCTATAAAAACAGTATAAGGGTAACCAAAACCTCACATATATAAATGTATCACAAACATATTACATAATATATACATAAAAATTACTGTACAATCATCTTGGGGAATTGATATCTTTGCCCTTCCCTCACGCCCATCTTACAGAAATTCCTGTACAAATGATAATATGAACAAGGAGCTTGTGAAAAATTCAGAAAGGCTCCACTCCAGATCAATAGAATGAAATTGAACTTTAACTGGATTGTGCTTCTCAAGCACATCACGTTGAAGTACTAGTTTTCATGGAACTTAAAAATGGTAGTTGGTATTTTTGTTTGAAGCTGAATTGTTGTCTATGGCAATAGAGGAAACAGTATAAATATAAGAAGAATTTACAGTTCATTTAGTCTCCCTTTTAAACTTGATGCATTTTTAAAATTGGGCATGTTTGCATTATTTGAAACATTTTCTATAATGACAAGTGTTATTTCATTTTGATATCATAGTCATTAGAATTTACGTAATTTATATTTGCATGCATGTTCATATATAATTACCACTTCTCCATTCCAAAAATATCCCACTAAACACTGACCAATGCATTTGTATATTTACACAATGATCCTTCTGGGATATCCAGGTCACATAAAATAGCAAAGAGTTCATTAGGACGATGTAACCAGCATAGCTATAATTAAGGCTGCATCAGCAATTTCGGGGTTTATAACTCTGCTGTAAAGTTGTACTCTGGGATGAAACTCAGCACAAAATCTCAACCTGGGAGTAAATTGTTTGCCAGATCTGAGAGGAATGGGGGGGGGGAATTGATTTGGCTGTTTATGAATCGTTATACTGCTCATCTGATTCTTGGTGGCATTTGAATTAAGATGTTTTATGGACTGATAATCATCAAGATCTGGCATTTTCACCAGTGTCTTCAAAGACCCTACTCAAACTGTAAATATTACAGTAACTCAGATGGTGCCCCTTTATATATTACATGAAGGGGGACAAATGTGCACAGGGATTCAATTAAAATGGAAAAAGAGTCATTCTAATTAGGCAGAAATGGTAATATTTCATCAGTGTAGGATGTAGCAAATTCCTTAGTTGCCTGTATATTTCTGTCAAGTAGACATCAAGGCACATGACTCAAAATGTTCTGGGATATTTAGTTTGTAAATCAACATCAATTCTCAGAAAGCTCTAGATCCAGCTCTTTTAGAAAACTTCTATTCACATTTGACTTCTCTTAGATGTAGCCACAGGGCTAGCTACTACGGAGTGGACCCAACTGAAAATATTCTAGGATTCCATAATTCTTCAGATCCTTTGATCTCACTTTGCTCTTTTGCACAGACTTGCCGTCTTGAGGTTTCTGGCTGCAGTAATCAAGAGTGAACTCTTATTAAATCAATTTGTGATTAGATACATTGTCTCTTGGGTGCAAGTTCAAATGTGATTTTAGGCAGTTATCTAAAATGTTGTCCCAATCTAAATAATTAGAAACTCTTGATTTTCAGCAAGGTATTTACTACTTATATGTATGTAATATATAATTACACACTGGGACTCTTGAACAAGACAAAATTGGGTTCAAACACTCTTTCTGCTGCTTTTACTATCTGTCTGGGTTTTGGACAAATGACTCCATGCCTTTGAGCTTCAGTTTCTCTAATAAGATGATATATACAGTGGCTTGTTATAAAGTTTGAAAAGATAACCTTCCAAGCATAAGACCTAGCATATGGTAGCTATTATTATGAGAAGCTTGCAGTGGTCTGATTGAAATGGCTTTTTAATTTGTCATTTATTTATATATTCACTCATTGATGAAACATATACACCATACACAGAGTGATCAAAATATCCGGGTTGGTGTTAAAACTTTTTTAAAAGTAAAAGACACACTGCCATTAATCCCATTCAAAATACTCCCCGTCACTTGGAACACATTTATCCCATCATTCTTACCACTTTCTGAAGCAGTTCTTGAAGTCCTCTTTCATGAATATGTCTTTATGACGTGTAATTAAAAAATACAGTGAGGGCTGCTGCCAAATACCATTCAATGGAAAGGCAGGCTTGTGATAACATTGCAGCATGTCCTCAATTCACCTATTCCGTAGATCTGACACCATAAGACTTCTGACTCTTCTGTAAAGTCAAAATAGCCATGAAAGATAAATGTTTTTAATTCATTCAGGGCATAGAGGCAGACAAAACAGGGCAACTAAAGAGATTTATGAAAGAGGAATTCCAGAGAACTGCTTCAGAAAGTGGCAAGAACAATGGGGTAAGTGTGGTTGAAGCAAGGAATAATTAGAGGGGAATTAATGACATTGTGTCTTTTTCTATAATGAAGACTTTTAAAATTTAAATGTTCACTGTATGGGTTGATCACATTCTGTAAACAGTCATTTCCACTGCACTAACCACTCTGATTTGATGCTGGGTGCATTGGTGATTAGGATCAGCATAATCCTAGTGGACAAAGCAGATTCAAGAAGTTACCAGACAAATAAAATAATCATACATTTTTAGGAAAGAAGCAAACAATGGATTAAAATAGAAATTAACAATATGGAGATGGATAGGAGCGTTAATTCAGAGTGTTCAAGGAAGCTTCCAAGAGCAGGCATCTATAAATCTGAGGCCTAACAGATAAAGAGTGGCTGAAAGACTAGCTCAGAAAAAATATATTTCGGGCTAAAAGATCAGATCCCCCAAGGGGAAAAGAGCTTGGTATTGTCAAGGATAGGAAAAAAGGCAGTTGGCTGCATCATAAGGCAGGTGATACAGAATGATATGATCGGCTTGAAAAGGTGGGAGGGACAAAGTAGCACAGGCTTTGTGCTTCATGTAAGGAGTTTTGGTTCCATTTAGAACATAGTAAGAAGCCCTAGAAGAGATGATGAAATGCGTACAATTTAAGAAGTTTCTTCAAGGAGGCCTCTGGAGAATGGCTTGAAGAAAGTCACTAGTGTGTCAGTGAGGCGCCTGGCCAACTCAAGGGAACTTCCTAACACCTGTGTCTGGGGACATTTTATCATCTGTGTGTTCCCTGATGAATTCTGAGATGTAAGATGTTTTCATCATCAACCTATCAAAGAAAAGAGGGAGTGGTGTTCTTAGTCACTTTTCTGGTGGGTAAGAGCTGCTTTGTATAGCAGAACCATTCAAGACTGCATTACTGCTATTTCAAACTGCATATCATCATTCATAATTTCATTGAGTCATAACTTGGTCACTTCCAGAAAAGCTATATTTTACATCTCCCCACTTTCCCTGCACAAAAAATTTACTTTTGGTATTTTTTTAATTTAAAACTCAAGGACGTTTAGCTTATCAGCATATTTCCCTGATTTTCTCCTCTCTAGGTAGAAAATATTTTTAGTTTTGTTTCAATCCTGTATTGGTACATCACCTTCAGAACTTGATTTAAGTGTATAAATATCACAGAATGAAAGTGGAATTCAGACCCTCATTAGAATTTTTTTGGTTAATACCCTGTTGCTCTTGTTTATTTTGTTGATTTTTCTATTTTGCTCATTTCACATTGACCTGTATTTTTAGAGCAGTTGTAAAAATTGAATGGAGGGTATTCTTTTTTGCTTTCTGTGTATCGCTAAATTATTAAATGATAATGTAATAATAAGCTCTTATCTAGTGCCTTATTCAAGGACATTCTATTTGCAACTCCAGCCCTAGAGAATACAGAAAATGTATTCTCTGTAAAGTTTCCAAGGAAATATTAGCCATTTGTCTCTTCTTGATTGAACTCACAATGCTAGAATTTTCCATTTATTAATTATCAAACAAATGAGTTGGAGGATACACACATGGAGATTGGAAAGTAGCTTCCATTGAATTGGATTTGAAGTCAAAAAAGGCTACTTAGCTTGAATAATGCTCTTGAAATTAGGATTGCCATCTTTCTGACTAGTTTGTGTGTGTGTGTGTGTGTGTGTCTGTGTGTGTGTCTGTGTGTGTGTGTGCAAAGAAATTATTATAGGCAAACACTATAAGCAAATCAACCTGAGTACACCAAAGTTTAATACCTGTACAAGATACTTACTAAAAGATGTCATATTTTAATTATAACTGTCAGACTTATAGTGGGTTGGGTGTTTTGGTTGCAAACTGAAATGATGGAGGAGCTGGATAGCTTGTAGCAACTCAGAGATAAAGTATGCTACAAAGGTCCTTTATAAGGACCTATAAGCAGGCCATGTTGTTCCACTCGATTTAACATAACAGATTTTCCATTTTTTAAAAAAATTTTATTTTATTGGTACATTTTAGGTATACAATATAATGATATTCATCATTGGAAATTTGCACCTTTACATAATCTCTCTTGGTTCTTATTTTTCCCCCTTCCCCTGCCTTCCTTCAACCCCTCCACCCCTCCCTATTTACAAAGACTTTGTTTCCATTTTTTTCCATTTCTCATATTAATTCCATTTCCTTCTTTCCTTTCCCCTACCCCTCCTATTTCCTCTTCCTCTTTGTACCTTTTCTCCCTATTTCACATTATTTGTTATACCTTTTAGTCCTTATTTACACTTTCAGTTTCTCACACTAGAGAAACTATTCAGTATTCACATGTGTGTCCTATTTATTTCACTTAAGAGTATTGCCTCAGTGTGCATCCATTTAGCTATAAATGTCTCTAATTTTTCATTTTTTATGGCTTTGTAGTACTCCATTGTATAAAAAACACATTTTCTTCATCCAGTCTCCAGTTGATGGGCAATTGGGCTGCTTCCAACTTTTAGCTATTACAAATTGTGTTGCTATAAACATGGGTGCACATGTATCACTGTGGTGTGATTCTTTTAATTCTTTGGGGAAGATACCCAGCAGGGGAATAGCTGGCTCAGCTGGGACTTCCAGTCCTAGTCCTTTGAGATATCTCCATACTGATTTCTACAGTGGTTGCACCAGTCTATACTCCCACCAGCAGTGGAGCAGGGTTCCTCTTTCCCCACAGCCCTGTCAGCATTTGTTACTGGTTGATTTCATGTTAGCAGCCATTCTTTCTGGGGTGAGGTGGAATCTCAGCATTGTTTTCATTTGCATCTCTCAAATGACCAGTGATGTTGAACATTTTTTCATGTATTTATTTTCTATTTCTACTTCTTTGTCTGAGAAATATCTGTTCATTTCAGATGCCCATTTTTGTATTGGGTTTTTAAATTTGGGAGGTCTGATTTTTTTAAGTTCTTTATAGATTCTTGATAATAGACCTTTGTCGGAGAAACACCTGGTGAAAAGTTTTTCCCACATTCTGGGTTGTCTCTTCACATTGCTGGTGGTCTCTCTTGTGGTGCAGAAGCTTTTTAATAAAAGATTACACTTGTTGAATGTTTGTGCTAGTTCACGGGCAACTGAGGTTTTGTTCATAAAATCTTTTCCTACACCAGTGTCTTCAAGAGTTCTACCTACCCTCTGTTCCAGCCAGTTCAGCATTTCTATTTTAATATTTAGATCTTTAATCTATTTCGATTTTAGTTTAGTGCATGGTGAGATATACAGGTCTAGTTTTAGTCTTTGGCAAGTTCAAACCCAACTTTTCCAGCACCATTTATTAAAGAGGTTATCTTTCCTCCATTGAGGGTGTTTGGGTCCCCTGTCGAAGATGAGATGGCTGAGTGTCTGGAGTTGTTTCTGCAGAGTTTCCATTTCTTTAAAAAATCCCGGTTGCCAAAAATCAACCATAGCCAAGTAAAATCCATTCCTTCTAGAGGCGGTACAGGCTCCTTTGTTTATCATAAGTCCTGCCACTCCTTATTTTTCATAGCATCTCATAAGTTTCATTAATTTACAGTACTTGCCTGGCTTCTGTAGCCTTTTAAGTGTGTGATCATCAGAACAGTAACATCACCTACTTGGGAAGCAGTTTCCAAAATGGTCCCTAGTGATCCTCTTCTAGTTTTTCTGTCCTTGTCCATCTCTCTTTGTGTGAGTTGGACCTAGTGACTTTCTTCTTAAATAAAAAAGATATGGAATAGAGCAGAAGTGATGCCTGGCACTTCTCAGATTAGGTCATAGAAGATTGAGACTTCTACCCTGTTGATGTTCTCTTTGCCTTTTCTACTTGCTTTCAGGAAACAAGGGGCCAGGTTGGGGGTGGGGTGGGAGTAGCACACACAGTACAGGCCAACAACCCCTGTAGAACTAAGGCCCTTGCTTCAAAAACCTACCAGAACTGAATCCTGCCAAGTACATGAATGAACAGAGTTGTTGAGCTTAGAGTGGAGACTACAGCCCTGGACCAGTATCTCCATTGCAGCTTTGTTAGAGACCCAGAGGTAGAGAACCCAGCAAAATTGTACCCATATTCCTGACTCACAGGAACAGTACATTAAGCTATTAGATGTTAGAATAACTTGTTACACAGCAGTTGATAAATTATATGCACTACTCCAGAGAAAGATGTTGCACTGACTAGAACACATTAGAAATTTTCCTCATGATTCCACATAAAGGCAGTGAAATTTTCTTTTCCCATAATGCAGTTATAGAGCAACAGATGTTATTAGAGCTACTCAATAACTATGAAATAAATTAAGAGCACACGGTGAGTCAACTATAGTATATTATTCTATAGTATGAGAGACTGCTATACTATAGTATGTTGTTTATATGGTTATTATTTTTAAAATACAGTCTTGAGATACATAATGACATTTTGGTCAATTATGAACCACATATACAATGGATGCCCCATAATATTATAATGGAGCTAAAAAATTCCTACCACTTAGAGACATTGTAGGCATCATAGTGCTATATCACACATACTCGTGTTCATAATGAAGCTTGTTTAAACAATCTACTGCACTTCCTTCCAATCATGTGAAAGTATAGCACAATTAGATACAGTACAAACTTCTTGAAAATGATGATAAACTGTTATATTACTGTTCTATACATTTATTATACTATACTTTTCATCAGTATTTTTGATACTAAGATAATTTATACAAAATTTTATTGTATAGTAGTAGAGTGTTATGGCAGCAGCAGCTTTACAGATCTTATGTTTATTGCATCTTTTGACTGCACCTAGAAGCTATGTCGACTCGTTCTGTGCCATACAGACTTGCAGAAATATAAGTTATGATACTCTCACAATCACGAAACAACATAAAATTACAATGCTCAGCACATTTCCTTATTGTTAAGCAACACATAATATATTGGGTTTTTTGTTTGTTTGTTTGTTTTTTATTGGTACATTTTATTGGTACATTTTAGGTATACAATTCATTTATATTTATCATTGGGTGCTTGTACATGTACATGATATATCTTGATTCTTTTTTTTCCCCCATTACCTGTGTGCCCTTCACCCCCTTCACCCTTCCCTATTTACATAGATTTCATTTCCATTTTTTTTCTTTTCTCATGGTTTTTCCTTTTCTGTCTTTTCCTTTCCCCTTCCCCTCCCTTCACTCCTTCATCTTTGGATCTTTTTTCCTATTTCAAATTACCAATTATTCATTTTAATCATTTTAACTCTTGTTTACACTATCAGTTTCTCACACTAGAGAAACTATTGGTATTTACACATGTGTGTCCTATTTATTTCACTTAAGAGTATGGCCTCCATATGCATCCATTTAGCTATAAATGACTCTAGTTTTTCATTCTTTATGGATGAGTAGTACTCCATTTTATTTTAAAAAACACATTTTCTAAAAAAATGAAATATCTAGGAATCAATCTAACCAAGAAAGGAAAAGAACTCTGCACTGAAAACTACAGCACTCTGAAAAAAGAGATCTAAGAGGATACAAGAAAATGGAAAGGCATCCCTTGCTCCTGGGTAGGAAGAACCAATATAGTGAAAATGGCCATACTTCCAAAACTACTATATAGATTCAATGGAGTGCCAATTGAAATTCCAACAATATACTTCACAGAACAATCCAAAAGTTCGTTTGGAACCATAAGAGACCTAGAATAGCTAAAGCAATTCTAAGCAACAGAGACATGGCTGGGGATATCACAATCCCCAACTTGAAACTATACTACAAAGCTACTGTGATAAAATCAGTATGGTACTGGCAAAGGAACAGACCTGAGGATCAGTGGAATAGATTAGAAGATCCAGAAACAACTCCAGACATGCTCAGCCACCTCATCTTTGACAAAGGAGCCAACCACCATCATTGGAGGAAAGATAGCCTATTTAATAAATGGTGTTGGAAAAACTGGATTTCAACCTGCCAAAGATTAAAACTAGACCCATACCTGTCACCATGCACTAAACTAAGATCTAAGTGGATTAAAGATCTAAACATTAAGACAGAAACACTAAACTTGCTGGAAGATAAGTTAGGTAGAACTCTTGAAGACATTGGCATAGGAAAAGACTTCATGAACAAAACCTCAGCAGCACGGGAACTAGCAGAAAGAATCAACAACTGGGATTTCATCTTATTAAGAAGCTTCTGCACTGCAATATATTGTTTTTTAAAATCTCTTCAGATGCATTTTCAAATACTTTGATTATCAAAAGTGTGTATTAGCATCAAAAACATTAGAAAACTGTAAAAAAATCTCAGAATGCCACACTCCAAAAGGAGGGGACTGGGAATAGTTTTCTTTGGTACAACAGGAAGAATGGAGCTGCATCTCCTTAATCTGTGAACCAGGGTGATATCTAAGTTAGGAGAGAAGCTGACCAGGGAGAAAACAGTCTTCAAAGATCTAGATGTGCATCTGTACTGATAAACTGTGTGACCCTTAGTAGATTACTTGATACCTCTTTCTCAGTTGGAAAATAGTCCCATTCAATTATTGATGCATTAAGCTTTATAAAAACCTCTGTGTTGAACGAGTTCTTGTGCATAGGTTGGAGGTAAAAATGAATGAGATGTGGAATTCACTGTGTAGTGTCTTCAGTTTCTGAGTTGTGACATTTACATTATAAATACTACATATAATGTATTAGTATTTTGTTCATGACTACTCCAACAATTTAACATATTCAAATATGAGAAATAGGAATTAGGAATTACTAGTGCTAGGTTCTTGCTTCAGCTTGTGCTTTTATGATTACTTAATTTCCTCCATTCCAATAAAATAGTGAATTTTTCAAATTTACCTGAATAACATTAAATACCATTTTAGAGGTGTTTTTTGTGGGGAGGGAGTACCAGGGATTGATCGAAAGGCCTCACACCACACATGCTAGAGAAGCCCTCTACCACTAAGCTACATTCTTAGCCTTCATTATAAATTTCTTAATAATATTCACATGCATATTTTAATGGTGTCTTACAGCCCTTAAACCTTCTCTTTATATACTTGATCTTAGCCAAAAGGCCGAGAAGCGATAACCTTCTCTTTATATAAACCTTCCATTTTGTAAACCTTATGTAAGACACATTACTTTATTTGTGGTGTACATTTATTAGCAATTTAAGACAATTTAGTTTTTTACTTGGTAATAATATCAAACTTTATGGGTGTTGTGTGTATATTTTATGCATATGATGGCAATATGTATGGGTGAGTATGACAGCTTGTGTATAGATGCTCCCCTAAAGCCTCGTGCAGTCATAGGTTTAACTTTTTCAGAGGTGGCTGAATCTCAAGTGTGTGATTGATTCATCTCACAATGCTAGGATTAAAGGTCCTAGGATTAAGCATGGGTGATTATTAAATCAGTCCACTGATTGGTTTGGCACTGCTGTAATCCTGGTAGCCTGGATACAATATAAGGGACAGAAAGAAGCTTGTCTTGTCCCTTGATTGCTTGCTTTGGTACCTTCTGCCCACCATGAACTCTTCCTTTTCTGCAATATCTGTCTGCTTTGCCACCCTACCTTGGAGCCAGCCAATTATGGACTAGAAACTGTGAACTAAATAAACTTTTTCTTCCTTAACTTTTGGGTGTCGTGTGTTTTGTTCCATCAAGGAGAGAAAAGTAACTAACACAGTGAGATTAACTCAGAAGTGAAATGAAATATAACTTGTGTCTAGGTTCAGGAGATTCATAGATAAAATGTTGAAGCAATAAATCATCAAAACTGTGTTTACTATTAGTTGGTTCAACCAGCTCTCTCAAATAATTATCCCATCCTGAAATCCTTGCAATATTCAATACATTTGACCTGAGGTATATGTGTGTAGTTTTATTGTCAATCAATAGCATCACCTACCTCATTGTTTCAGGTGAAAATACTGGGTTGGGGGGCGTTTAACTTCAAAAAATCAATTGACTAATCTAGCCCAAGTTCACCTTTTAAAGTTTTCCCAGGACTGCTCATTGTGCATCAAGTATGAGAAGTAGATCAAAGGTTAATGATACTTAATTGAACTTCATTAAGTAATAATATAAGATCTCGAGTTCCTCATTATGCCCCAGGATTGGACAGCAATGTCATAACATTAAGAAATAATGAAGTAGAAGCCTTACATTATCATGCATTGGAGCACTCCAGCAACTTATTATGCTTCAGATATATTGTCTCTAGTGAGGTATAAAGTGAGGTGCATGTTAATAACTTGGCCCTATTCCAATTTTGAGAAAAACTATATTTCTATATAATAAAGACTTTCTGATTGGAACTATCATGATTTAGAAGACTCTACTGGATGCTGTTTATCTTTTATGATTATGTATTGGCTGCCCTCAACCATCAAAGACAAGGTTATTTGATTGTTCCCCAACCTGCACAGTCCTCTTGGAACACAGCTTTCTGTTCATGCACCCCTCCTGAATGTAGGAACTGTCTATTTCATCATTTCCTATGTGGCAATTGCCAATCCACTCTGGTAATACAGAGATGAAGACAGCACATTTTCTACTAAGCACATTTTATTTAGATCAGAGTCCATTCTATAGTTTTCATTTTGCTCTGAGAATGGGAATCCATGCATACAAAACTGTAACTGTAGTTACCATATCAGGGAAAATGAATGCACAAGTGTATCATATAATGCCATGTGCTTCAGAGATAACCACAATGAGGGATAATGTGCTAACCTTGGTTTTCTGTAATGCAAAACTAATATGCTCAAAAAAGATATTGCCCTTCATCAGAATTTAATATAATTGCTTCTAATCTGTAACCCAAACCATAAACTGCAACCTCCTATCCAAACACTAAACATTAAGCTGCTTTTCTCTAGGATGTTGATAGGACATTTTACATTCATATCCCTCAGAGAGGAACTGGACATCAGAAGAGGCATTTTATGCTGTTTTCCCTAAAAATTTCAGTGAGTAAAGAATTAAATGATAGAGTCAACAAAAACATTTATAATAATTCAGATGATTGACAGAGGATGGATATGGTGATGAAATGAATCACACCGAGAAGTTACATGATAGCAATTTCAAGACATCCTAAGTTCTCCAGAAAAGCAAACATGAGGTTTGATGAACCTTGCAGAGCTCCACACTTAGAAAATTATGAGTCTATGTTTTGGCAATTCCTTAGTTGATAACCTCTGTGTGTGGAATGCTATTTTTTACTCTATTCAATTTAAATTGATAAATATTTAACTCCACTACATGACAGCAACTGTACCCTGACAGTTGTGGGAAAGTCCCTATTCTCATGATCTTGGCACCTGAGCAAGGACTCAGTGAACCCACATAGCTGGGGAAACAAGTTCTCATGGGAGGCAGCAAGAGAGGCATCTCTGAAGTAACAATGGAGGTTCCCTTGGAAAATGACTAAGCACCAGGTGAGGGAGGGCACAGAGGGGGAGAGAAAGGGAAAGAACATTTCCAAGTAGAACAAATCTCATTTGTCACAGCTCATAACACAGAGTGTATGTGAAACATAGAAATCCTTAATGGCTAGAAAAGAGAGTAGAATTTGGTGGCTTGGAAGAGGCTAGACATGAGCTGGAAACTAAAGTATGTTGTAAGTCTGTGTTTTCTATTCTTGTGTATTTTCATAACACTTTTTATGGTTTATGACCCTGGATGCTACTTGTGCTATTACTTACATGTTGCCTTAAATCTATTCGATTCTTTTCTTAAATGAATTTATCTTAAAAGAAAATGTTTTACTTTTACATCTATTTAATAGCAGCAGCATCTAATATAAATAGATCACTTTTAAAACAGTCTACATTGAAATAAAATAATGTCAAATTCTAGTTCAGATTTGTTGCCTGTGGACGATATTGAACAACAAATCTTTTTGTCAAAAAGGGAGAATATCTGGGTGTGGTGGCTTATACCTATAATCCCAGAACTTGGGGAAGTGAAGGCAGGAGGACTGCAGCTTCAAGACCAACTTGCACAACTTAGTGAATTAGTGAGGCCCTGTTTCAAAAGAAAAATTTCAAAAGGACAGGGGATGCAGCTCAGTGTGAAGGCCCTGTTTTCAATCTCAGTACCTTGCCCCCCACCCACACACACACAAAGGAGGAGAGCACTTGCCAGTAAGGCAGTCAACTCACCAGCATGGACCTTTCTCCTTGGAAATAAAGCTGAAAATCAAACAACCTTTCATCATACAATTCATGTGTTCAGTGCCTTCACTACCCTTCGGGTTCTATTTGATATCAGCTTGAGGATCATTTTGTTATGGGGTAATTAGAAGCTGTTGCAGGATTTTTAAACAATCTGTGGATTACTACTCCCTTTTTCCCTGGAAATACTCAGAGCAGCTGGAACCCAAGGCTGTAAGTTGAACATGTCTTTCAGTTTTCATGCTGTTTCAAACATCCAAGTGATTTGTTCTCCAAAGTTTAATTTAAATCCCTTGTACTAAAATAATAATAGAATCTCTGGTAAAAACATATGCTTATTAGGATTTAAAAACTGAGATTAAGCCATTTTCTTTTTTTTTTAACCTTTGTGAATCTCACCTCTTCCTTGCATAGTGGCAGACACATAGTAGGTGTGCAACAAATATATGTTAATAAATGTACCAATTTATCACATTTATGATAATAGTTTTAGTGCTATCATGGATTTTCAGTTTTGAAAATTATGGATTTAATAAATTTAATTCTCTCTAATATTGAAGAAAAATATGCTTTAGAATTGTCAATAGATTGATCTTTCTATATATAATAGATGCTTCTAAAAAGTCTTTGGAGGCATCAATTACTAAGATAGCAAGACTTCGGTTTCTTATTACTTGGTTTAACCAGAGCAATTCAGCTTTTATCTGTTTCATGACTTGGATTTTGGGTCAGATTTATTCCCATGACTGAAAAACTTTGTCCCATCCTCACCTGAAGATAGGAATCATTATTAATTCCTCATAACTTCCTCCTTCATTCAGGCACCTAACTTACCTGGGCCATTTCCTTCCCTCTTTTCTACCTCTCATTCATTCATTCAACATCAATTTGTGCTAGGCTCTTGTTTACATACTCCAGATGTTTAATTGCTTCAGACTTCTGAAGAAACTGAAGGTTTCTGCAATGGCATATTAATTTCTCACCTCTCTGAGTTAGCCTCATCAAAACACACCATGAGCCTAGCCCATAAATGCTCCTGAAAATCATTTGTCCTTCTTTCCTCTGTGAATAATTAGCAGATTCTTAAAAATGTGTGAAACTTGTGAAAACAATGAGTCAAGCCAATTTGCTGTTCCTAGATACTCATCCCATGTTTAAGTCTTCACTTTTTGTTACTGCCAAACTTTCATGGAAATTGCAAGTACTTTGGCAATGCTGAGGTTCCTACTGAATTCACTTTGCCTATTATTATTTGGTGTGGATATGGAAGAAAACATGAAGATGGGCTCTTTGTCTACTCCCCACATAACTTTCTGTTTGTAAACACCCTCTCAAAGGGGTCTTTTAAAAATTTGTGTTTAAGAAAGTGCAGCATGCAAAGAAAGCCTGCACAAGTCATAAATGTATGACTTAATGAATTACCAGAAACTGAACACAAATAGATTAAAAAATATATATATCAGGAACTAGGAAGAATTTTTAGTGAAGCTTCTCCTCACCCCAAGCCCTGACTAAAGGTTATCTTTTTAGTCTTATACATTAACTTTGTGTACTTTTGAACTTTATGGGATGCTCTGATAAACTGTAATTTTATTTGTTCAATAGTATGTTTGTGAAATTGGTTATGTTGGGTAAGGTAATTCATCATTGCATGAAATGATTGCACAACAATTTTTAGAAATCCTCTGTAACATTGCTTTTCAATTTGAGCTGTTACAAATAACAATGTCATGAACTTTTGTTTTTTGTGCTTGGGGAGCACTTGCCATGTATTCCTTCTCAGTGGAATTTAGAGCCCTTATGTGCAAAGCATTGCTTAGCTTTAGTAGAAAATGCCATGCAGTTTTGCAACATGCTATGCATGCTTATACATAGGCCAAAAGGAGTGTACAAGAATTCTTTATCTTCATATTCTTAGCAGCACTTGGTTCTGTCTGTTTAATTTTTACCATTGGAGTGATTGTTGTGGTGGCAGTGTGGCTTTAATTTGCATTTTATTAATTACTAATGAAGTTGAACACTTGTACATGTAATTATTGGTCACTGGCATATTCTGTTTTGTAGTTTCTGCTTCAGAATCTTGCCCATTTTTCTACTGGATTGTCTTACTTTTTCTTATTGATTTCTACAAGTTCTTTTATACTCTGAATAAAAGACTGTTGTTATTTGTGTTGAATATTCTGTTCTGTGGATTTTTCTTGTCATTTTCTTAAGGGTATTTGCTTGCTTGCTTTTAAAGTGAATAGAAGTTTTTACTCTAATGTAGTCAAGCTTCTCAGTGAATTTTTCCTACTTGTTAAGAAATCCTAAGTTAGAGAACTCTAAATTCCAAACTGCCTAACTTTCTTGGGTCTCAGTAGGAGTAAGTTTGCAAGGTTGATTCCCTTATATCACTTGTTAGATTATAATTTTAAATTGTCATTGGCTTTAACAAAGAATTTTAAAAATGGATTCTTTTCCTTTTTCTTCTATTCTGTGATTGAAAGTGTATTTTTCTTGCACAGCATTTGAACCCTGCATCCTCATATATATTTAAAAGCTATTATATAATTCTATTTTTAAGTATAAGTAGCCAATAAGAGCTAGTACTGTATCTCTTGTATCTATGTTATATTTCTGGAAACAACCTTAAGTTTTACAAAAAAAAAAAGAAGGAGCATACAGTAATCCCAGCATTCTGGGAGGCTGAGGCAGGAGGATTGTATGTTTGAACCCAGCTTAGCAACTTAAAATTTACCAAGAATTTGTCTGAAGATTGAAAAAAATATTGAAAAGGACCGAGGATGTAGCTCAGTACAAAGACCCTGGGTTCAATACCAAATACTGCAAAAATTAAAAAGAATTAAGTGTATTAAATAGAAATGATGGTATTTTTTAAAAATCTGAATTTCATGCTCTTTTGCCATGAGGACAAACAATGGTGGGTAAGGAATTGTGACTTTTTGATGCCAACCATCATTTCATGTCATGGTCCTTTAGGTTGGTTATTATTATTTGGTTATTGGTTGAGCCTGCCATTTCTCTCTCCTTCTCCTGCAGTGGGGTCTGGGAGTATGCCGGAGAAAGGGGAGGCCTTGTGACCTTCTTGAGCCTTTCTAGATCTAGGTTCTGGCCATCAGCTCCACACAGTCAGACTTTCAAACTGGGTATCTGGAAGTGATTGTTATCTTTATTTACACCAAAGACAGACCTGGAAGAGTGATCTACGATTTTGGAATCTAGAATCACAGAGTGGAAATTCTGTGAAGGTAGGGGCCATGTCTTGTTCATTGTCGCGCTCACAATGGCTAGGCACATGGCATATTCACAAGGAAAGACAAAGAATAAAGCACTGGACACAGTCACTAGCATTATCTGTCCCACTCGTGGCTCTTGCAATTGAGCAACCTTACCCACACGCCACGTTTCCTTGCACATGAAATGTAGCCAGAGAGAGCAACTTTTTCTTTCAATGTTGCTTCCAAGTGTTCTTTAATAGCATCCAACCTTGTCCCCATTGTCATTATCTCTGATTCGTATACTCCCTATTTAAATGTGAGTTCCGAGTGAGTCACCAGTTTGCACATATCAAATATGACTGCCCAATCATATTTGCCAAATATGCTCTACCTCCCTTGCCTTCCTGACCTCAGTGAGAACCACCCACTCTCTTGGCCCTCTAGAAGTTCATCATGGGAGCTAACAACTTGTACTTTATTAAGGAAGGGGGAGCAAAATAAGAAATACAGTGGATAAGATCTGGATTCACATAAAAATTACTTGAATCAAAATTTGTCTAATTACTAGATGGCCTTTGTTCAAATTATTGAATTTCTCTAAACCTCAGTTTCTCCATTGCTAAAATGAGCATAATAATTATACTTCCCTCACCAGACATTTTGAATACAAAATTAAATAATACAGGATAAGGGCCTTGTGCCTGACACAAAGGGAGCTGCCATTAATATAGCTGCCTTCACTGCTGTAATTCTTATTGTCACCACTGGCATTGTTAGTCACTGGTGCAGAGGAATTTCTTCTGGTTGCATGAGTGAACTTTAAAGACCCAGCTAGAGAGAAGAAGTCTGCTTGGTAAGGATGAATTAGAGCAAATGAAGCTGGTGAACGTCACAGATATTTATATCAAGCTACTGTGGATGAATGAATTGTCTTTCTCTACTTGTGGGAGATTCTGTCAAAAGAACTGCTATTAGTCATGTGGAATCAGCCTGCTTCTTCCCTTGAATGGTGTCAGAAAGAGATACTAACAAATTCTAACATTTTGTCATCTTCTTCCCTTCAAGATTCATTGTCAGCCACCAAAAGCTTCTTTTATGTCTACATTACCCTGTAGTGAAAGAAAAGATTAATTAAATCAGAGCTTATCTTCCATTTATGGCAGAGTAGACTAGCGGCTTTTCTGATACTAGGAGGCTGAAACATTTTTGAGTAAGTTTTCAGGTGATAGGAACATGTCACCAGGAAAATGTTTCCAAGTCTTCCTGAAGATGGTTTAACTCATCCACTTGAAATTGATTTCTGTGAGATTTGTTTTCTATAAGCAGGATATGGTACTGAAATGGGAAAATTACCCTATAAGGATCTGCTATAAGGGTCCAAAGGCATGACACTTTTCTACCCACTATAAAGGTCATAACTGATACTTCATTTGTTAAAAAAAAAAGTTTACAAGAGAAAAGCATAATAGATTTATTTAATCAAGGTTTTACATGAAACAGGAGCCTTCAGAAATGAAGACCTAAAATCCTAGGAAGAAGGATCCATTATTATTAGGTTCCACAAAGCATGGGCAGCCATGCTGAAATGTGATCAGACAGAAAGGGTCTGATCTAAGGCTAGCAGACTGAGGTGGGAGAAATCCAGTGGGACCTGCCTGACCAAATTCTTCTTGGACTCTCAGTGGGGCATTGCTTCCTGCCAGGTTTGGGGCAGGACCCCTTCCGGAGTAAAGGTCTTACAACCTACTATCAGTTGCGTTAGATCAGAGAAGTTTTTCTGGCCAAATCTTACACAGAAGTGCAGAGGAAAGTTAGAGTAATATTTCTAGGTTTCATGGCTGATTTGGGGTAAAAAAAGGTTCTAATTTCTATGGCCTGCCTTGAGAAGAGGAACACTTATTTCTATGGCCTGCCTTGAGGGAAAAAGGAGAGCAGGAAGAAAAAGGGGCCAGAAAGGGGCAGAAAGAAACTGAGTTGCTGAGGCCTGCTTTCTTTCAGTTCAAAGTACTTTGCATGCCAAAGCACCATGCTTTAGGGGATCAGTTTCTGAGCCCCAACATTACCTCCACATTGCTCTAGATTTCTCAAAATATGTTCTTCAGCCCACTTCCCTCGGGATCATTTATGAAATGGGTAAAACATGTGAATTCCAGGCTGAGTCCTAATCTTCCTGTTTCTGCTCTGCATCAGTAGGGACATCTGCATTTTTATCAGATACCTATGTGATTCTGCTGCACATCAAAATTGAGGGTCACCGCCTTAGCCTCTGGCTGTGCTAAATAAACATATATGTTTTGGGAGTAGTTTATGAGACCAGAACAGGAAATTAACCATGTGGGCTGCTAATTTTGTTTACCTACTGTACCATCAGGACCAGGGAAAAAATAAAATTTTCCTTTATTTATAATTAAATGTGTATCTGAGGCTTCCTCTAACAAAATACTGTGAGCTTCTAATGAGACCAGAGCATGAATTAAATAAACAAAATAAATATCCTAGGACACAATTTTATCACATATCTCTCACCTCCATTTGATGTCCTAGTACTACCTATTTTGTGTCAGTCACATTTTAGGGACCTTAAGACCCTCATCTGCATGACTGGTTGAATCCATAGATTCTGATTCAGCTGGAGTATGATAAAGATTTCACAGGAGATCTCCAGGAAGTCCTGTCTGAAGAAAAGGATGAAGTCAGTGGTCTCTTCTGACGAGTCCATAGTAGATCTACCTTTATTCTGTTTTCCCGTTTTTTAAGTTCCACAGTAAACACAATATAAACACATTCTTCCATGTAATTTACTTTCTTTTCTAGTAACTTCCCTATGAAATCCTCAATTATAAAACAATGAACTGAGTTTGTACTCCAGGTATCATTAGTTTACAGTTTTCCACAGGACAGATAGGGTCTATTGTTGAAACATCTGTTAAGTTTGTTCAAGCAGTGGAAAACAAGGATTATAGGCAGAATAAAGCAAATCACGTTAGCAGGTAAATTGGACCTGAAACTTAGTACACTAATGAAATTATCAAATTATTTTTGCTTTCTGTGTTTCTCAATTGGTTTGGCTTTAACCAATTATGTATCAAATTGATAGAGTGAAATATTTCAGGAAATGTTTATGGGTAGTCAAATATCATACTAGTAAACTGGATTTTAGTCATCACCTTGCCCTATTTCTATAGTTAACATAATTTTTAATTACGGCAAAGACAGTAGAATCAAGGAAAAGGAGAAAGGACTTTGAAAAATATGGTTGCTACTTAGCTTAAGATCACGACATAATAAGTAAACTATTTCATGTGCTTAGTATAAACACAAACCCATGAGCCACATGATAGCAGGGATGGAATTTTCACAGTGGGTAATTTGGGAGCCCTGATTGATATAGTCATTACCCTAGACATGATCTGATGTTATTTTAGTTAATTCTTCAATGTCAGAATAGCTGTTGAAGGCAATAGTCATTTCCTTGGCTTCAACCACTAGTAGGTAAATTCTTAGTGAAAGAATGACCTGTCTCTACATTTTGAATTTTGCTTGTGCTTCAATTCTCTTTTCTTTTCAAGTCCTGAGTGCATGTATCACTAGCCACTGGCTTTCATTCTGAAGTAGTTCTTGTCTTTTAAGCTGTGAGAGCTCTCTTTGCTTCTATCCCTACAGCTATATATTGAGTGACCATTATAAGTTAGCTGTAAAGGGGCAAGTGATACACCTCTTGCTGTCCTAGATATCACTGCAAAGAATAGTAAGCCAATGTGATTAAAATGTTGATGAGTGATTTGCTAGGGTAGTAAAAGGGGCTCTGAAAGCAACTAGAATGGTCTCTATCTAATCTAACGAAATAAGAGGAGTCCCAAAAGGCATGATGGATAATCTGAGATAGGAAGCTTGACTATGAATTTACTCTGAGATGGAGCTGGGAAAGAGTGTGAAAATGTGCATACAGAGGCTACAAAGATGGCTACAAAGCAAAGACTACAAAGTGCAGAGCATCTCAATATGGGCCCAATTGGTGGGCAGGGGCAGATCACGGTGGTCTACTTTTCTTTCAGTACTGGGGATTGAACTCATACCTTTGTACTGAACAACAACATCCCCCCACACACACTTTTTATGTTTTATTTTGAGACAGTGTCTCCCTAAGTTGCCGTGGCCAGGCTAGGAGTTGTGATCCTCCTGTCTCAGCCTCCCAGAATGAGGGATTTACAGGAATGTCTCATTATACCTGGATCATGGTTGTTTCTTAAACTTTCTTTTTTTCAGTACCAGGGATCGAACTCAGGACCCTATGCTTGCACGGCAGGTGCTGGAACCACTGAGCTAAATCCCTGGCCCTACTTAAACTTTAGTAAGATGATTATATATATTTTTTGGGTACTGGGGATCAAACTCAGGACCTTGCGCTTGCAAGGCAGGCTAGGTGAAGATGATGATCTTTATCCTATATAGGCTGGAAACTATTAAAGTGCACTAAATATGAGGATTGATCACAGCACCTGCCTCTTCCTCATAAACAGAAAATAAACTCCAGTTTAAGCCAGAAAATAACAGATTAAGAAAAATCTTAATTCTACCTACCATGTTATTAACTGTTGCATTTAGGGGATGGGATATGGTAAGAGAGATACTTTATTTTTATTTTAAATACTTCCCAACCATTCAAAGAGTTATGATTTTTGTGTTGAAAAGGTTTCTAAAACTGTGAAGAAAGGGATCAAGTTAAATATATTTCCAAATCAGTTACCTTTGAAGCGTAAAATGAACAAACAACAGGAAGACAATCAAGTCATACCACATCTATATCCAATGAGCATTCCCAAGGACAAGAATAGTGGATTTTTCTGCTGCCTTCTTGGACATGTGGCTCTCAATTATCATATGGAAGACAGCATTTTCCGCAGGCAAAAACATCTCTGGAACTATTATATGAATCAACAGGAAAATATTATTTTTACATAGAGAAACTATCTTTTTTCCAAGTGTAAACTTATGCTCTAAAGCTGGGTGGCAAAAATAAGCAGAACTCTTCTGAATGTATCTATATTCAGTCTTCTAGTGCTGTGTAACAAGAAACCCCAAGGCCGAGTTTCTTATAATGGCAAACATTTATTGATTGTATCTTTCTTCCATGACTCAAGTTGAAATATTAAAGTCTATCTGGCACATGTTCTTTCCATGACAAGGGACAGAAGCTCAAGAGAGCTCACAGTACTTCTTGAAACCATGGCTTTGAATTGAAACACTATCATTTCTGTCCACTGATAAAAGCAAGTAACATGGTCTAGTGCAAATCATTGTTGTAGGGGTGCCTACTCTGCCTCCAGTAAGGAGAGTCACTACCACGGCACATAACGTAGGGGGAAAGTGCAGCGAGAAAGTGAGCCACTGGAGCAATCCAGTCTGCCTTGGTGGCTAATATGTCATGAAATGGAAGTCTCCCTTGATGTCACCACTTATATTTTTCTAGTGTGTAATATCTTAATTCTATAGCCATCATGAATATTTTTAAAGGATTAGAATAACCAGTTTTCTTTACAGATGTCCTAATGGCAATCTGATGACAACTGGTTAAATAGCAAATGCCGTGCTATCATTATGAAAGATACATTGTACTAAAAATCTTGAACTAAATTAAATGATCAAGCAATAGGAGTATTTAGGGCAGGGGAGGGTGGGAGAGGGCACATAATATCCATGTAAGAATGAATGTAGTTTTGGACTATAGTCGCCAGAATTTTGAGAGACTAACTCTGCTGTCGTAAGCCATTTAGGTCGTGGTACTTTACTATGGAAGCCCTGGAAAACTAGCACAGTATCTGTGCAACCTGGGGCAAAGCACTTCAATGTGTGAAATCTGTTTCCTCACCTTTAAAATGTCAATGACATGAGTAGCTGTCTCTTAGGCTTCATGTGAGATTTTCTGTGTAATGTGTGCAGCATAGAGGCTGGCATGTAGAAACTGCTGGTTACAGGTGTGATTGTGTTGTCACGATTATTATCACTATTAACTCTGGAATGTTAAGTAATGAGAGAGATGCAATTGTAGCCTCCATTCAGCCCTACATAAGAATCACTTACTCTGCTTCAAGATGAAATATTTTAAAAACTTGCAGCAGAAGAGCCAGAGGTGTTCCTTTCTCTAACAAGCCTGGCTGTTCCATTGACCCATCACCCTGGCCCATATCTTGCTCTAGGGATGATGCGCTTCCCCGGTTCAAAGGAGACAAAGGAAACATGGTCACATCCTTCCTAACCTTCCCGTATCCTTGGTGGGTCCAACGCATTCCTTCTTTCCATTCCACACTTTTTCATTTTCAATACAACACTGCCCCTGTTCCTGTGTACAGACCTCCCTTTGACTTACCCACTGTCCCGCATGACAGTGTACTCTGATCTAAATAAAATCTTGTATTTATCTTTACCCTCGTCTTGGTATATTATTTTACCACCCATGTGGCCTCTGTAACAGTCTCACATGGCATTACCCTACAGTATTTGTCTTCTCACAGATTTCTCTGTAATTGTCAGTTTTTAATTATGGCCATTGTGTCTCCTACAATCCTGCTCAAAGCAGATGTGTTCCTCATTTGCCAATCCATGTTTGGGTCCTCATGTGGTTCTTTAATATTCTCTTAATATCAGTGGAGAAGAAACGTATGCCTGAAAGAGTTGTGACTATAGCCTTAAATAGCCAACAGCATTTGAAAATGTTCTTTCAAGACTTGTGCTAATTTTGGGTTACTTTGTAATATATGTACATGTGCTTAAATATAAAAATAGGTGTTCTAAGTTACTAGTTAAATCTCTTAACTTCCTTCCCAACCCTCAAGGAGTAAGTCCATGCCCTGGGGAGACATAAAGCAGCTGGTGCCTCTATACTACCTCTCTTCCCAGAAGACTGCTATAAATTTCTGGAGCTATCCACATCCTAGCTCAATAGTTGAAATTCAGGAGTTTATTATATATAAGACTGTGACCACATCTTAACTAGAAATCTAGGTTATAACCATTCTGTTTCTAAATATTGATGCCACTAGACTTATGGTTCTCAACTAGGAGTGATTGTCCATCTAGGGGACATTTAGTAATATCTGAAGATGTTTTTGCTTGTCACAAATTGGGGTACTACTAGCATCTAGAAAGCAGCTAGATCAGGACCCAGGGCTGCTGTTTAATATCTTATAATGCATTGAATAGCCATCTCACAGAAGAAAATCATCCAGCCCAAGATGGCACTAGTGCTGAGGTTGAACCACCCTGCTCTTAACCATGCCTAGTATAACCAAATTGTGTATGACTGTTTAAGGCCACAGAGATTCCCATTTTTTATTAGAATTGTTATGATGTTTGATTTTTCTTTTTTTCCTCTGTCTTTTAGACAGATCTATATTATATGTGTCTCTGTATTTCCCTTAGCTCCTACCATCAATCCTGGAAATAACAGGTTTTGATAAATGGTTTGGGATAAAATCCACTGATATGAAAGTGTGGCCCTATGTCAGCCATCATTCACAAATCTAAAAATATCTTCTCTCTTCTTCTGATTTCAATAGCATCAGGAATGCCTAGAGTTTCAGAGACACTAGGTTCTTAGAAGATGAGTCAGAGGTCATAGAGCTGAGGTTTTGGGGAAAATGGCCCTCATCCAAGGACAGATGTGTAGTAAGTGGTAAAATGTGATGTGTAGAAGCTGGTAAAGGGTCAGGGACACAATTCTGGCCTTCTCATCTGTAAATAAACAGCTCCTATTGAGCCCTAATATTCCTCTGTTCATATAACTTGTACTTTCCCCTAAGCTCTCAAAAGTAGTAATAATATTCTTCTACCAATGGGCAGCTTATATTTAGTTCATTGTTCTGCACCCCAGTCCTCTTGGAAGCTTTTCCTAATTGTCTCAGCCTCCAGGAGAACTCTCTCAGATGCTGAATCCTCAAGTTATTCTGCACACCACAATGAAGTTCCTGTCGCGTTGTATTATAAAAGCTTTTTTTGGTATGTCTGCCTTTCCTTCTGCACAGTGAACTACTTCAGAGATTGTGTCTTATTTTTCCCAATGTCTGTGACATGTAGGTGTTCTGTGAGTGTTCAGATGGATGAGTGAATCTAGGAGTCAATCAATCTATACATGGGTCAGCTTGGATGCTACTTACGTGATATCTAAATTTGTTTTTTGTTTCATCTGTTGCTTACTGTGCTTTTTTGCCACACTGGGGAATGAACCCAGGTCCTTTGCATGGAGCTATATCCCTGGGCCTTTTTATAATTTTTAGACAGGGTCTTGTTAAGTTCCCCAGACTGGGCTTGGAATTGTGATTCTTCTGTTTCAGCCTCCCAGAGTGCTAGAATTACAGATCCAGCATTCTTTTAGCTTAGGAAATGCAGTTCAAATTACAGTAAGAAAAAATATGAAAGGAGGTTAGTGTAGTTGCATAGAAGGAGGAAAATAATGTCATCTTTTTGTCTCTCATTCCTTTTACTACTTGGTTTTTCTGGGATTTGTGACTGGAACCAAGACTTCAATTTCTGTTGTCAATGCTTTCTATCTCAGTGCATCTCACAGACTGACTCTTACAACATGCTAGACATGGTGGCCAATATCTGCCACTGCTCAATGGCCCTTCATCATGATTCCTTTAGAGCAGTCCAAAGAAGAACTTTAATTAGACCAGTGTGAGTCATTTACTAACAACTGAACCAAGTATTTTGACCAAGGGGATTGGATCATTTGATCAGAAAATACAGGCCCAAGCTTCTGGCTGGAGCAATTGGAGGTAGCCTCACCAAACTGTACAGAATGGATTTCAGAAGGGAAGGTGCTATTTTCTTTCTAGGAGAATGTGCAGAGAGAGCTCCAGGACAGGAAAGCATATGAAATGTCCAGTATATTAGATAATTTGTCACAGCCTCAATAGGTGTCACTTTCTTCTACAAGGCCAACAATTGTGCTTTACACTTCAGCAGCAATTGATGAATATATATAGTCACCAACAGAAGGCAAAGTATAATTTACCATGTTAGAGATCATCTGTACACCAGTTTATTTAGAATGATTTGCCAGCAGAGTACATGAAAAATATCCTAGTTCACAAACGAAACATTTTATGTTCTGCTGAAATATGAATTGCTGAAATATGTATTCTCTAAGCATATTTTATTGCTTTTCTTAATAAAATGGTGAAATTTAAGAGGAAATAAATGGGTCTGGTATGCAGTGTATGCCTTTATTGGATTACATTTATCTTTAGGAATTATCAAATTTTTACTTGGCAGGTTTTATGACAGTTCATTCAGGACAAACTCCTCTGAGTTTGGAGAACTGCAGTGAGCATTCCATCAGGCAGCAGACAATTCAGGACCGTGGCATCTTCTTTCTCCATATCAATAGCAACCTCTAATTATAAAGAAGGAAATGTCAGTGCTTCTTTTTGTTTTTATGTTTGACAGGTGGTTCTATTAAATCTAACCTTAGTTGACAGGGACTACTCAAAATTATCTCCTACAGAAAAGTACAAGCAGACAAGGCATAAATAGATCTTTGTCAAAACAGCAAGAAGGAGCCCTTGCTTCAAAACTTATCAGATATTGTACCTTCAGGCTCTGATGATAAACTTGGTACCAAATTCATTGGCGAAAAATAAAAAGCATTTGGAAAGCTGAGATCTGTAAATTATATAGTGTCACTTTTCATTCTGGATTTAATTATTCCTTAATACAGGTGAGTTGAATGTTTCTGAGACTGGAATTAGATGTAGTTAAGGTAACTCTAGCCCTGCTAGAATATAAGCTCTGTAGGGTAGAGGGATTGTTATCTGTTATATTTATTACTGCCTCCTCAGGCTTAGCATATAAAATTGTTCCTTCAATACTCATTCAATGAATTTAATATAAATTTTATATTAGTCTTTAAAAATGTTTTTCTCCAAGGTTTTCCCTTTTCCAGAATCTCTTATAGTTGAAATAATGGAGTCTGTAGCCTTTCAGACTGGCTTCTTTCACTTAGTAATGTGCAATAAGTTTCTTTCAGGTCTTTTCATGGCTCTGCAACTTATTTCTTTTTATTACTCAATAATTATCAGTATTTTTTTCCATATACCTAAAGGACATCTTGATTGCTTCTAAATCTTGGCAATTATTAATTAAGATGCTAGAAACATCTGTGTGGAGGTTTTTCTGTGGATGTAGTTTTCATTTCCTTTGGGTAAAGACGCAAGAGTATAATTGCTGGATCTTATGGTAAGAATATGTTTCATTTTGTAAGAATCCCTCAGACTTTTTTCCAAAGTGGCTGTACCATTTGACATTCCCATCAGCAATGAATAAGAATCCTGTTTCTCCACCTTCTAGTCAGCATTTAGAGTTGTTAGTGTTCCTGATTTCGGCCATTCTAATATGTATGTAGTAATATTTCATTGTTTTAATTTGCATCTCCCTGATGAGACATTATGTAGACCATGTTATCATAGGTTTATTTGCTGTATATTTATCTTCTTGGGTGAGGTGTCTGGTTAGATCTTTGGCCTATTTTAAAATCAGGTTGTTTATTTTCTTGTTTAATTTTAATTTTTTCTATATAGGAAAAAAGCCATTTATCAAATATGTCTCTTATGAATAAATTTCCTCATTCTTTTGTTTATCTTTTTGTTCTTTTCACGGGGCCTTTTGCAGAGCAAAACTTTTTAGGTTTAATCAAGTTAGCAATTTTTTTTCATAGATTATGCCTTTGATGTTACTATCCAAAAAGTCATTGCCAAACCCAATGTCACCAGGATTTTCTCCTACATTACCTTGTAGGAGTTCAGTATTTTACATTTTGTGATCCATTGTGAGTTCATGTTTGTGATGGATATAAGCCATACACCTAGAGTTTTTTTTTAAACAAGTGAATGTACAATTGTTTCAGTATCGTTTCTTGAAAGAACTGTCTTTTCTCTACTGTGTCATCTTTGTCCTTTGTCAAAGTCGAATTGCCTATATCTATGGGTCTATTTTATAAAAATCTCTGATCTGTTCCACTGGATTTGTTTGTTCTTTCACCAATATCATACTGTCTTTGTTGCTACAGTAAAGCTGTATAGTAAATCTTGAGAGCAGATAGATCAGAGTTTCAACTTTTTCTCTTTTACTATTGTGTTGGCTGTTGTGGGTCTTTTGCTTCTCTATATACACTTTGGAATCAACTCATCATTGTCTACAAAATAACTGACTGGGATTTCAATGGTGACTGTATTGAATTGATAGATCAACTTGAGATGAACTGGTGTCTTCACAAAATTGAATCTCCCTATCCATGAATATGGGATTTCTCTCCATTTATTGTTTGCTCTGACTTTTTAGCACAATTTTTGTTATCTTCATATAGGTGATGTGTATTATACTAAAGCATTTAATTTTTGAGGGTGCTAATGTAAATAGTGTTATGGTTTTAATTTAAAATTATACCTTTTTGGGCCGGGGATTTAGCTCAGTGGTTCCAGCACCTGCGTCACAAGCACACGGTCCCGAGTTCTATCCCTGGTACCAAAAAAAAAAAATTATATCTTTTCATTGTTGGTATATATGAAAGTGATTGACTTTTGCATATTTACCTTGTATCCTGCAAACTTGCTACAATCAGTTATTCTAGGTTGGGTTTTTGTTTGTTTGCTTGTTTTGTTTTTGTTCAATTATTTTAGATTTTTCCATAGACAATCATGTCATATTTCTTCCTGTTTAATCAGTATATCTTGTCTTGTCTTATTCCATTACTTAGTACTACTAATACAGTTAATACAGTGTTGAAAAGCTGTTCTGAGGTGAAAGGGGACAGCCTTGTGTTATTCTAGTAGGAAAGCTTCTAGTTTAATACCAGTAAGTATAATGTTAGCTATAGATTTTTCTATAGATATTCTTTATCAAGGGGAAGATATTCTTAGTTCACTGATAAAGTTTTATCATTAGTGGGTGCTGGATTTTGTGAAATGGTTTTTCTGCATCTCTTGTATGATCATGTGATTTTTCTTCTTTAACTTGTTGATGTGATGGATTATTGTGCTTTTAATTGTTGAACAACCCTTGTGTTCTTAGAGTCCCACTGCTACTCATTCTTATTCTCTCTCTCTCTCTCTCTCTCTCTCTCTCTTCTCTTTCTCTTTCTCCTTACACCTTCTCTCTTCAGTTAGCCAGCCAGAGGTTTTTGTTTGTTTGTTTTTTTCTCAAATCAGCTTTTGGTTACATCAAGTTTTCTGTATTGATTTTCAATTCCATTCATTTCTGCTAACTTTTAGTATTTCTTTCTTCTACTTTCTTTGAATTTAACTTACTCCTCTTGTACTCATTTCCTAAGGCAGAGGCTTAGATGCATGATTTGGAAACTTTCTCTTTTTCTAATATGTGCATTCAGTGGCATACATTTTTTTCTTATCACAACTTCTGCTGTATCACACAAATTTTAATAAGGTGTATTTTCCTTTCCTTTTATTTATTTAATTTAGTTCAAAATATTTTTAATTTTTTGTCTTTAAATTTAAATCATTTCAGATTTCTTCTGTGGTCCACATGTTGTTTAAAACTAGGTTGTTATCCATGTATAATGTCACCTGGCTGTAATCCCAGAACTCTGGCAGGCTGAAACAGGAGGATTGCAAGTTCAAGCCCAGCCTGGGCACCTTAGCAACTTAGTGAGAACTGTCTCACAATAAATGTAAAATTAAATTAAGAAGGGCTGGGGATCTATCTTAGTGTAAATAAATAGTTAAATCTCCATGTATTTGGGGATTTTCCAGTTATCTTTGTTATTGATTTCTAGTTTCATTCCATTTTTGCTTCACAGCCAACTTTTAATGATTTCTATTCTTTTAAATTTGTGAAGTTTTATTTATTCATTTAATTTATTTTTTTGGTACTGGAGATCGAACTCAGGACCTTGCACTTGCGAGGCAGGCAGAGGCACCACTGAGCTAAATCCCCGACCGTGAAGGTATATTTAATGGTCCAGTATGTGATGTAGCATGGTGACTCTTCCATGTGAACTTGAAAAACCTATGTATTCTGCTGTTATTGGGTGAAGTAGTCTACAGGTGTCAACTTTATCCAGTTCATTGATGATGTTGTTGAATTCACCCATATACTTACTGATTTTCTGCTTGCTTGGTTGTCTTAATTACTTTTCTCATGACTAAGACAAAATACCCAACACCCAAAGTTCAGGGGGAAAGATTTATTTAGCTCATAGTTTCTAGAGGTTTCAGTTCATAATTGGCTGGGTCCAAGGCAGGATGGCATCACAGAAAACAGTTCATGGTGGGCAGAGGGTAGCACAGCAACAGGGAAAGGGATAAGACAGGCTTCTTTCTGTCACTTATATTGTATCCAAGCTACCGGGATTAGGACAGTGCCAAACCAATCAATGGATTTATTTAGTAATCATCCACCTTAATTCTAGCACCCTTAATCCTAGCATTGCATGATGAATCAATCACATAGTCTAGATTCAGCCACCTCTGAAAAATAAAAACTTCAGCCACCTTCTTTCCTAAGACTGCATAAGGTTTTGGGGAGACATCTAGACACAAGCCATAACATTAGTCTTTCTATTTCTGAGAAAGTAGTGTATAAATCTTAAACTATATTAGTGGATTCATCTTTTGTTCTTTGCAGTTTTCAGTTTTTACCTATGTATTTTAAGGCTTTGTTGGCAGGCATATGCATGATATAGTTTATTATCTTGTTAGATAGTTAACTCCTTTATTAGTATAAAATGTCATTTTATATCCTTGACAACTTTATTTGCTTTAATATCCAGTCTGTCTGGTATTAATATGGCTACTTCCATTTGCTTTGCATTATTGTTGGCATGTTATATTTCTCCATAAATTTTCACCTAAGTTTTAAAATTTTTAATTGACAATAATAATTGTGCATATTAACAGGGCACAGTATCATATTTCAATAGATGTATACAAGGTGTAGCAATCAGATCATGGTTATTAGCACATCCATCACCTCAAACATTTATCATTTATTTGTGATGGAAATATTCAAACTTTTCCCCACTAGCTATTTGAAATATTCAATTTTTTATTTCCAGTTATCCTAGTGTACTATAGAACATTAGAAGTTATTCCTCCTATCCAATTCACCTCTATATCTGTTAAACAGACTCTCTCCATCCCACTATCCTTTCATTTTTCATCTATATATGTTTTTATATATAAAATGGGCTCCTTGTTGACAACATGTAGTTGGGTGTGGTTTTTTTATTCATGCTGATAATCTGTCTTTCACTTGGTACATTTAGACCATTGTTATTCAAAGTGATTATTGATATCACTGGACTAGTTTTGATTATATTTGTTACACTTTCTTATTGGTTGCCCATGGTCTTTGTTCTTGTTTTCATCTTCCACTATTTTTCTGCCTTTAGTTAATTTAATTGAGCATTTTAAAATTCCATTTTCTCTCCTTTCTTAACACAACTATGTATATTAGTTACACTTCTTTTTAATTTTGTTTTTAGTAGTTATCCTGTAGCTTGCAATGTATATTTACAACTAAAAAAGCTCAATTTCAAGTAACACTATAGTGCTTTATGAGTAGCATGAGTACCTTATGAAAAGGGATTCCTTTCTTTTCTTTTTAAAATTAATTTTATTGGTACATTTAAGGTATACAATATAATGACATTCATCTTTGGAAATTTGCACCTTTACATAATCTCTCTTGGTTCTTATTTTTTCCCCATACCCCTGCCCTCCCTTCAACCCCTCCATCCTTCCCTATTTACAAAGACTTTGTTTCCATTTTTTCCATTTCTCATATTAATTCCATTCCCTTCTTTCCTTTCCTCCACCCCTCCCACTTCCTCTTCCCCTTTGGACCTTCTCTTCCTATTTCACAATTATCTATCATGCCTTTTGATCCCCATTTACACTTTCAGGTTCTCGCACCAGAGAAACTATTCTGTATCTACACATGTGTGTCCTATTTGTTTCACTTAAGAGTATGGCCTCAGTGTGCATTCATTTAGCTATGAATGTCTTTAGTTTCTCACTTTTTATGGCTGAGTAGTACTCCATTAAAAAAAACACATTTTCTTTATCCAGTCTCCAGTTGATGAGCATTTGAGCTGTTTCCAAGTTTTAACTATTACAAACTGTGCTGCTATGAACATGGGTGCACATATATCACTGTAGTATGATTCTTTTAATTCTTTGGGGAAAATATTTAGTAGGGAAATAGCTGGGTCAAACCAGTAGTGGTTGTATCAGTCTACACTCCCATCAACAATGGAGCAGGTTTCCCTCTTCCCCACAGCCCCACTAGCATTTGTTATTGGTTGATTTCATGTTAGCAGACTTTCTTTCTGGGGTGAGGTGGAATCTCAGCATTGTTTTCATTTGCATCTCTCAAATGATCAGTGATTTTGAACATTTTTTCATATGTTTATTTGTTATTCCTACTTCTTTGTCTGAGAAATGTCTGTTCATTTCAGATGCCCATTTTTGGATGGGGTCTTTAAATTAGTGAGGTCTGATTTTTTTTAGGTTCTTTATAGATTCTAAATAGTAGACCTTTGTCTGAGGAACAGCTGGTAAAAAATTATTCCCACATTGTGGGTTGTCTCTTCATACTGTTGGTGGTTTCTCTTGCTGTGCAGAAGCTTTTTTTGGTTTTGGTTTTGGTACCAGGGATCGAACTCAGGACGTTGTGCTTGCAAAGCAGGTGGTGGAACCACTGAGCTAAATCCCCAGCCCTGGAAGCTTTTTAATAAGGAATCCCACTTGTTGACTCTTTGTGCTAGTTCATGCGAAACTGAGGTTTTGTTTATGAAATTTTTTCCTACACCAGTGTCTTCAAGAGCTCTACCTAACCTCTCTTCCAGCTAGGTTAGCATTTCTGTTTTAATATTTAGATCTTTAATCCATTTAGATTTTAGTTTGGTGCATGGTGAGAGATATAGGTCCAGTTTTAATCTCTGGCAAGTTGAAACCCAATTTATCCAGCACCATTTATTAAAGAGGCTATCTTTCCTCCAGTGAGGGTGTTTGGCTCCTTTGTCAAAGATGAGATGGCTGAGTGTGTCTGGAGTTGTTTCTGTATCTTCTAATCTGTTCCAATCATCCTCAGGTCTGTTTCTTTACCTGTACCATGCTGTTTTTATAACAGTGGCTTTGTAGTATAGTTTCAAGGTGGTGTTGTGATACCCCCTTCCATGTCTCTGTTACCTAGAATTGCTTTTGCTATTCTGGGTCTCTTCTTGTTCCAAATGAATTTTTGGATTGTTTTCTCAATGTCCGTGCAGTATGCTGCTGAAATTTCAATTGGATTTGCATTGAATCTATATAGTAGTTTTGGAAGTATGGCCATTTTCACTATGTTGGTTCTTCCTACCCAGGACCAGGGGGTGTTTGTCCTTTTTCAGATATCCTCTTCAATCTCTTTATTCAGAGTACTATTCTTTTCATAGTAAAGGTCTTTGATTTCTTTCATTAGGTTGATTCTTAGATATTTCATTTTTTTGGATGCTATTGTGAAAGGAATTGTTTGCCCTATTTCTCTCTCTCAGTGAGTCTGTTGTTAGTGTACAGGAAAGCTACTGATTTTTGTGTGTTGACCTTGTATCCAGCTACTCCAGTGAATTTGGTTATTAAGTCTAGAAGACTTTTGGTGGATTTATTGGGGTCTTCTATATAGAGTGTCATGTCCTCTGCAAATAATGACAATTTAACTTCTTTGTTTCCTATCTTTATTCCTTTTATTTCTTTGAGAAAGGATTCCTAATTCTCCCCTTCCCATACTTTGTATCGTTTCTGTAATTTTTTTATACATACAGATGTATTATATGCTTTATACATGATATGTACAGAAGCACACATAACTGAAAACATTGTGGCTATTGTATTTGGAACAAGTTGTTATCTGCTAGTTCAATAAAGAATAATATAAATTTTAATTTTATGTTCACTTATTTTTTCATCTGTTCTCTTCCTTCCTTTATAGAGCTTCTAATCTTTGTTATGTTTTTTCTCTTCAAGGAACATCTTTTAATGTTTTGTGTAAAGCAGGTCCAAATTCTCTTCATTTGCATTTGAGAAAAGCCTTTCTCTTTCACTTTTAAAGGATAATTGCACAAGATGCAGATTAATATTTTTGCCCAGTACTTTCAATACCTCACTCCTCTTTCTTCTTGCTTGTATGGGTTTTGAGAAGTTGATGTAATTCTTATTTTTGCTCCTCTATAGGTAGGGTTGGTTTGTTTGTTTGTTTTTCTTAGCTTATTTCAGGATTTTATCTTTGTTTTTCTGTAGTTTGAAATGATGCATTTATTTGTTAAGGTGTCTCCTACACTTAACACGCACACACACACACACACACACACACACACACACATCCAGTTTGGTTCTTGGAGCTCCCTGGATCTAAAATTTCATGTTTGACATTATTTAAAGTAAATTCACAGTCATTGTTGTTTTGAATATTTCTTCTGCTCCCTTCTCTCTTTTTTGTGCATTTCCATTATATGAATATTATTCTTGTTTTGGATGACCCATGGTTCTTATAAATTCTGTTCTTTTTACTCCAGTCCTGCTTCTCCTTGCTTCTCAGTTTTGAAGAATTCTATCAAGTTATTTCCAAGCTTAGAGTTTCTTTCCTCAGCTATGGCCAGCCTATTAATGGGCCCATCAGAGGTATTCATCCTTTCTGTTACTGTGTTTTTTATATGTAGCATTTTTGGGGTTTTTTTTCTTAGAATTTCCATCTCTCCACCTCTATGAGCTATTTGTCTTCTTTTAATGGTACTGGGGATTGCACACACAGGGCCTTCACACTAAAATATACCACCAGTGCTTTTTTTACTTTTTATTTTGAGACCGGGTATCACTAAGTCACTAAATTATCCAGGTTGTGCTTGAACTCTTGAATCTCCTGCCTCATCCTCCCAGAGTACTGGGTGCTCATCTGTTTTTGCAGTTGTTTTTACCTATTAGAGCCCTTAGCATGTTAGTCATAGTTGTCCTAAGTTCCTTGTCTGATAATTCTAGCATCCTTGCTGTGTCTGGTTCTAGTCTTCCTTTCTTTAAACTGTTATTTGCCTTTTAATATGTTTTGTAATTTTTTGTTCATAGCCAGGCATAATGTACAAGACAGAAGTAATTGCTTCAAATGGGTCTTTACCAATGCAAAGGTAAAGGGTGGGGAGAGAGGAGGCATTCTGTAGTCCTAAGATTGGGTCTCAGTATTTTTGTGAGCATATACTTCTGACTGTGAACTTCAGTTTTATTCTCCCAGCTTGGTTGATTAGAGTGAGCTGGAGTTGGGGATTTTCCTTCTCTCAAATGGAAATCTAGCTCTGGCTGGAGCTGGAATTTTACTGCTTCCAAGTCAGTTAGGCTCTGAGAAATCCTATCAGGTTAGGCCTAGTTAATGAACTTCTTCTGAAGATGGACTTGTTACAAACAGAGTGTTCTGGCATATTTCAGAATGGTACCTTTTCCCCTTCTATCTGCTGGAAGCACAAGGGGGCCTTTCTCTAATATTCAGTGTGATAACTTGGGTAAAACTCATAAAAGGGAGTGGAGTTTCCCTATGACTGCTTCCCCCTGGAGTTTTTAACTCTCAGATTTGTCCACATAGACCTCCCAGCAATTCATCACTTACAGTTAAGGTTTTCCTACCCTGACCTTGGATCCTGGGGAGGTTTCTACTCTGTGTGTGTGTGTGTGTGTGTGTGTGTGTGTGTGTTTCTATTTACTGTTTTTTTCTGTCCAGTTTTGAGCATGAAAGTTTTCCCTGTGACCTCACTTCTCTTATGAACCAGAAATTATTTATTTATTTTTCAGAGAGTTGAGGTTTTTACTTGTTGTTTGAATGAAATGGTAATTTCCAAGCCTCTAACATATAGAACTAGAAAACAGATTTTTTTTCATTTTTCTTCTCTGCTTTCCTTTGGGCTGGCTTAATGCTTAGGCAAGAACTCTTTCCCTGGTAGCAAAGATGATTACAGGAGGGTCCAGACTTTACATTGGCCTTTCAGGATTCCTGGAAAGATTGGCTCTTTTACCATTTCCTCTTTCCATGTGACTTTCCAAAAGTGACCCTGATCGGCCCTTTTTGAAGACATATTCGGCTCTGAACCAAGAACTGTGTCCATCAGAAAAGAAGGGATAGTCTGAGAGATTGGTTTGAATCATGTCTTTACTGGTTTCAGGAAGGGATAACCAAGTTGCTCCCACCATGGAATTCACCTGGACTGAAAAAAAGTGTCAGATCCCCAAAGGAAGGACAGATTAAAACCACAGATGCTCATATATCCATTGCATCTTTTCTACCATGCTTTCTATACAGATCTCTAACTGAGTTTGTTGGAAGACTTTTCCAAAGCCCTTAGGGACTAAACTGAAATTTTTAAGGCTGAAGTGATTTGCTCAAGGTCATCCACCAAGCTAATGACTAACCTCTGAGATAACCAAAGGCCTCAATTTTCTAGTCTAGAATCTGTTCTCATTGTATCAATTGGCTTCCCAGATGGCCTATAAACCCACTTCCCCCTTTTTGCTTTCATTTCAAGCATAACTATTCCCATTTAGTAAATTGTATGCTATTACAGAATTTAGAGTGGCTAGTTACAGTTCCACAGGCAATATAAAACTGACCTTACGTGTAACGCATTGGAATTCTACAACCTGAGTAAGCCCAGGTAAATGAACCGTCACTTAACACTGCAGCACAAGGATTATGTGAAGGAAGATACAGATGGTTTTTAGACATCACACTCTTTCCAGAAATGATTTCAAACCTATTCAATACAGGGGTTTGTGCTTTATGAGCTGAAGCTCTTAGACAATAAATTCAATGGAAATTATTGGAAGGAGGCAGGCTCTGTCTGCGTTCATTTCACAATCTGTTGTAACAGTCTCTCTTATCCAGCTAGGATACATTGGGCTATCCTAGAGCTGTTCTGAGTTCTTGAAGAGGTAAAATTACTGTGAAGGAATATGAGGAATACAAAGAATATAGAGCTAGGTGTCCATCAGATGTCAGTGGCTCTAGGCAAGGCATCTCATCTCTGAGTCTCACTTCTTCACCTATAAAATGTGCATATTTGGAGCTCAATAGCAGGACACTTCCATTAGTATTTTGTAGCTGTTACTACAATGATACAAAGGCAGAATTAGCATGATTTTAGAATGAGAATGACTAGAGATGTTCTTAGATTATTTTTCTTCAAATTCCTACATTCGTTTGCAATTGATGTGACTTCCCATAGGAACAGATTATAAGTATGAATGATTGCAAACTGTGTCACAGAAAACCACAATTGCCATTCACCTAAGAAGAGATGAAGGAAAAAGAGCGATTAATGAAAGAATTGGCCCTCTTCACACTAAGAAGAAAATGTATTTGGCGGCAAAATATTAACTATTGTACAGATTTTTCTCTTTAGTTAATAGAGCTTTCAGGAGACATGGGAAAACATTCTGTGGATATAATTTTTGGGATCTATTATAATAGAAGTAAAAAATACAGTCACCCTGACATAGTCACCCAGTAACTAATGACACAGCCCAAACTTTCTTTATCACTCCATTTGTCATGTGGAGATTTGAATGACTGTATGTATTTTTTGTATGCTTTACTTTAAAAACATAGATTTATACATGAGTAGTCAACAGTCTTTGGTGAATAAAAAATAATTTGGGGTGGGTTTTAAACTATGTCTAACATAACAGTAGAAATGAGGTACACTTTGTGTTTATTAAAAACTATAATAATGGCTGATTTGAATTTACTTCTATGTCAATGTAGACAATATGATTCTTTCTCAAAAAAGAGTAGGTAAAATGACAATTAATGGCCGACAGATAATAAACTGGTGACAACCTCAAAATGAGATAGATATTAAAATTCTATTTCCCTTCCTTAATGTCTCTGATTTGTCATAAAATGTTGTCAAGTATATGCAGATAGTTTCTTGTGTTTTTTAAAAAAACAGCAATTTCCATTTGATATAATTCATAGCCCTTTATGAATAAAAAAATCAGTTTAAACTGGCTTGAACAAAAAGGAGGATTTATTGCCAGCAATATAAGAATTAAAAGACCAGTGACATCATGGCTTCAGGCTCATTCAAACCCCTTATTCTGCATCATCATGAATCAGCCTCCAACTCTGAGCCCTCCTCTCCTTTGGGTTGATGTTACCTGACAATCAAAGGAAGTACCAACAGCTTTGGATTTACATTCTGTCACATTGATTACTTACAATTCAAGAAAACATCGTTTCCTTGTCACTTGGTTCCAAGCAATATTCTGGGCTTGTATTCCATTGGATCACCCTGGGCTACATGTCTGTACTGTAACCAGTTACCAAATTGTATGATGAGTAGTTTTAGTAGTATCTTTAGCCCCAAATTACCTAAGAAAAAACAAAAATTTGAGGATTCTGCTTCTTTTGAAGACTATCTCTCAATAATTATTATCCATAAATTAACTGTCATCTGAAATTTTTCTACTTTTTAAGCAAGATTTAAGATATAACCTACCATGCTTTCCAGTGTTTGCCAAATTAAATGATATTCAACATGTCATAGTTAATTGAACTTTGTGCTATTTATATAGATCATAAGAAGTCTGTATAAACTTGTGCAGTAGGATATCACATAACTACTTGGACTGACTATCTTGCTGAAGTGGCTAAGTTCACAATAAGCAGAGATTGTGAGTGTGTCATATCCATTTTCAGGGACCCATCCCAGAATTATTGATCGGTAGTTCTGGGGATGAGTCTCAGAATCTGTTTAATCAGCCTTACCAGGTGATTTTTTAAAATTAATTTTATCGGTACATTTTAGGTATACAATATAATGTGACATTCATCATTGGAAATTTGCACCTTTACATACTCTCTCTTGGTTCTTATTTTTTTCCCCTTCCCCTGCCCTCCCTTCAACCCCTCCACCCCTCCCTATTTACAAAGACTTTGTTTCCATTTTTTCCTTTTCTCGTATTAATTCCATTCCCTTCTTTCCTTTCCCCTAGCCCTCCCATTTCCCCTTCCCCTTTGCTCCTTTTCTTCCTATTTCACATTATCTATTATACCTTTTAGTCCTTGTTTACACTCTCAGTTTCTCACACTAGAGAAACTGTTCGGTATTTACATGTATATCATATTTACCAGGTGTTATTTGATGTACGCAAAGATTTAAGAACTACTAATTGAGAAACATTTGTTGTCAACAATTCTAGGGCATTAAAATTTTTATTCTGATAGTACCAGCAGCAGTAGTAGTAATAGCAGTTGTAGTACATATTAACATTTACTAATGCTTTACCATATGTCAGACTCTGTATTTCACATTTGACAAACACAACTCTAAAAGATAGATACTTCTATTATTCCCATTTTACAGAAGAGAAAGGCAGAAATGAAATTCTTTGTCAAGCCTACACAGCTAGTAAATGATAACACTTCCTTTTATCATGCATCATATTCTATAATTTTGGCACTTAGATGCTATTTCCTAGTAGCAATGGAGTCACAATAAACTCAAAGGCTTTTAGAAATAGAAAGTACTTTCAGTTGAATATAAAGTTTGTCCCTTTTTATCTCTGATGTACAAAATATGAGAAGACTGAGTTATATTTTAGAAAGTACACATTTTTTTGTGGTAAGATGTAATATGCCAATCACTGCTGTAGGAAGGGTAGAGAGGTTTGGGAGCTGTCTCTTTCTTTCATCTATGATTTGTGTGCCAAAGAAACCTCATCGTTTTTTATGTGGTGTGAGCAAAGCTCACCATACATTTGTAGCCTGTTAGCTCACAACACTAATTGGATAGATAGTTTAGCTAAGATTCCATTTCTTTCAACCAAGTGATTATAGTGGCTGAGTTGGTGAAACGTGTCTGGGCACAGCTGTTCCTTTGGTGAGAAATATCTGGAGTCCATTTTTGTGTACATGGGTCTTATTAAATTTAGAGCAATATCTGGCTCCTTTTTGTGCCACAGCATTTTATCTTGTTTAAGTCACCAACATAGACAAAGCTACACAGGCTGGTTTCTTTCTTCAAAGGATTGGCCCCAACACGGATCTTTACTGATTTCTGACCCAAATTTAGAGCCAGTAGAGTCTCTTTCTCTTTTAGAGAAGAAAGTAGTGTTAGTTTGCCCAAACAATATTTTTGCCTCCATCTTCTCAGAGCGCCGAGAGGCTTATCTCATTACAGGAATAAAAGGAAAGAAGGAGCAAGCCAGGCCTTCTGGTCATATGCACATGCCTGTAGCTCAAGCTACCCTTGGGTGCAGAATTGACACCAAACTATATGCTCCTAAAATTCCCAGTCTGTGGTGGGCTTTGAATAATTCTCCTCTTGCTGAGTGCCTGTGGGCCTTTTCTGGTGAGCCCTTTAAAATTCATGTCCAAAGGTGTGAGAAGCTTTGAGCTGCCGAGATGCCCCCTGCCTGCTTTAATATAACAACTGCCATTTCATGGACAAGGTGCCATAGCAAGGGAGAGGGAGAGGGAGACTGCAGCCATACAAATGCTAGAAGATTAATTGTGCTAACATCCCAAGGGAATTTGGAAGCATATCTTTGCCTAATCAGGTCTCCAAATGTGGACATACCCAGCTGATACCTTGATTTCAACCCTGAGAAACCCTGAGCAGAGAACCCAGCTGGAATGTGCCAGAGCCCAGACCCATGTGAGATGATAAGTGTGTGTTATTTTAAGCAATTAGATTTGTGATAGTTTGTTATGCAGCAATAGAAAACTAATACACCCTGGAACATGCCTAATCCTCTATGAGGAATATGACATTATATATTGGTAATTTCTAAGACTGTTATGCAAAAATGGATAATGTGGCTTCTTAACAAATGGAAAGCAACACAGAAATGTTGTGATTCTCTAGGCAATTAAGTTTAGAGTGTGGCATATCATATTATCATTGTCCCTTCTTGCTCCTTAACCAGTTTATTTTCTATCTCCCACATATATTATTATATTATACGTCTGCTCTCTGCAGTTTCAGCCCCTGCTTTTCTGGCTTCCAATGTGTTTAGATGTTAATTCAAAATTACAGTTGTATGCTCTGATATTTTGAATTGTTGAACCTATCATTCTATCAACAAATATTGCCCTATCTCCAAGAATTTTTTCTTTATATTGTTCATGTTTGTTGTTACAGAACTTGTTTTTTCTTGTTTTATAATACAGATATAACTATAATAAGAGGCATAAAAACAAACACAATTTATGTATAATTTATTGTCTGAGAGATTGAAATTCAAAAATTCATAATCCAAATGAATAGATGTGCAGCCTATAGTGGCTGACTGAAATTGTGTGCCTACCTTTTAATCTCATCAATGTCAATATTATTTTTTTCCTAAGCATGGTTAAACACAATTTGAAAGCACCAAATTCCATCACAAATCTATTTTTTCTTTCTTTTTGCTGCCCTGGATTTGTAATGAGCTTGTGTTTGAGAGAAAGAAAGAGAAAATAATTGAAACTGTCTCTTTTATTACCACCAAGTAATATTTTTAAAGATTTTTCTATTATTTAACACCTTCCATTCATTTTACCTTAGAAGTGTGATTCAGTTATTAGGACCTGAAGACAATGAAATCTATCTTAGAAGGCTTCATCAAAAATATCTGAAGTAAGGAAACCTCTCTCAAGCCTGATTCTTAGGGTCTTTGCTTTAGAATGAACGTTGGCTATAAAAATGCCTTTGGGGACCAGAGTGAGAGATTAGGTATCATAACCATAATTATCAGCATTAATACACATGCATTAGGCCCTCTTGCATTCTGTGGTTTTGTGTGCTGCTCACTCATTCAGGTAAAGTCTGATGAGTGTAGACTTGGGACTTGTTTTCCTGGGTGATCGTATCTTCCAGGATTACCTAACTAACAGAGATTGAACCCTCTTAAAGTTCTGCCCTGTCAGCTCTATTTAACCTGAGCCCTCACAAAATGAGAGAAATCAGTTTTGATGCTCTCTCTGCTGTTGCAACTTCTCAGTGTGAGGACTATAAATAACCAATAATCCTCTTCCTTACACATGTATTCATTCTCCTCAGTCCCATTCAAGTAACAGGCACCTTACTATTACTGCTATTGCTGAGACAGCTAGTTACCTTTTCTTTGGGATTAATACTATATTGCAGGTGATGGGAGATAGTATATTGATTATCTACTGCTGTACAACAAATTACACTCAAAATGTAGCAGCTAAAATAATAAGACATAGTATTAGCTCACCTGGTTTCCGTGGGCGAACATTTCAGGACTGGGTTGGCTGGTGGTTCCATCTCATGGCATCATCTCATGAGGATGCAGTTAAAAAGATTCCAGTGGTTGGCATCGTCTGAAGACATGGTGGGGCCTGGAGGGCACTGAGTTCAATGAGTACCAAATTGTTTTCATTGGAAACGGGGGCAGTGAATGCTGACAAATTCTAGCTTGCATGTCAAGTGAGTACAGGGATAAAGAATGAGTACTGAAACAAAATTTTCACATCATAATGCATCAAGAACCCTATTCAATAATTTTCAAAGCTGTCAAGTACCAAGGAGTGACTGTATTTGAAAATGCTTAACTGAGAACTGTGAGTTAATATGGAAGGCTTTAGGGAATGGGAGGAATAAATTAGACAGAGGAAAGTACAAGGGCAGGAGCTATTAGGAAAATTGCTTGATCTGTGCAAAAGCTGCAAAAAGACCCATGTGACTAAAGCAGAATAAGTTGGGGCAGAGGGACAAGAGATGAGATTGGAGACCGATACATAGTTTCCTATGGGTCAATTCTCAGTACAATTGGAGCCACTGAGAAGTTTTTAGTTGAGAAGCAACATGACATTCTTTATGCTTGGAGCTGATCAGTTGTGCTACTATGTAAGAAATGGATGATCAAGTTCTATTGCTCTTATCTTCATTCTTCTTTTTGTCTTTCTATGGGTCCAAATGTCTTTAGCTTTCAAATAAGACATCTTCCTCCTTCCATTATGCAATTATTCTTCTTTTCTTTTACCAATAGATTTTTGAAATGAATCACCTATGCATCGTGGACCCATTCACACATTTCTTACATTTTCTCAGTTCTTCCTCTTTTCAGAATTGTGCCTTACCTGGATTTCCTTTTCTTGGTGTTACCATATAATACATCAATCACTTTTTGAAAAAAAAATATATGTAAATGAGGCCACCCAAAGGGAGAAGTTGAGGCAACAATGAGTGGGGTTAAAAAGGGAGTGGCTGCTAAACGGTTGTTCATTTCAGGCCCATGCGAGCATCTTCCCATGGCTCTGCACTGGCACACACTAAGCTGCCATTTGTCTTTTTAAGAAAATCTCAGAATTTTCCACCTTCTCTCTCATTAACCCTTCTCTTGGCTCATCAGCCCTAACTTGCTTCTAAAAAGTTACTCAAGAGAGAAAAAAATATAACATATGCCCAGAGAGATTAATTTATTTGTACTTCATCTGAAACTAGTACCTGATTCTGTTGGGTGATATAATCAGTTGTAACATTTTGATACCAGGAAAGAAGAAACCAACTCCAGTTAATGTAAGTAAAAAATGAATTTATTGGACAACTACCAGGAGATTTAAGAAATTGAAAGCAATGCTGAAAACAAAAACTTTTAGGGGGGAAAAAAGTCAACATCTGTCCAGGAGTTGAGAGGCAATATCTATTGCACATTTCTGTCAAATTGTCACTTCTGTAATGAATAAACTCCAACATTCTTTTCTTTTCCTTTTTGCATCATTCTGATTAATATAAATCTCGAGGCAGAGCTAATGAATCTAGGAGATTTAATATCTCAGAAAAAAATCTGGGTGCTATTACCAAGTCATACCTTTCTTTTCCTTTACCCTTGATTTTACACTCCCAAATTCTCTAGAAGGCTAAAGGACTGGGAATTGGGTGTAAAAAATACTAAATATTAGGGGAAATATCATCAATCCTGTGGATTTCATCAATCTCATACCCACCCAAGACGGCCCAACTGACATGATCAGGGTAATTCGATCAGGAAATTGTAAGTCACATGCCACATCTCAATATAAAATAACCTCCAATTTAAGAATTATACCCACAGTTAATGTTTAAGATGGGAGGTGTGCCCACCTGAAATCTTCTTTTCCTTGGAGCTAGCAGGAAATTTCTGTCTAAAGCCACTAGAGCCATTAGCACATTCTTCTTGTAGTGAATCAATTCAACCTTGACTTTCTTAAAAAATTTTGATTTTTGCCAGTCTTAACTGAAGGTAGGTATTATTCAACACGCAAAGAAATGACTACATAGAGAAGAGTTCACTTCAAAATAAGTACTATTGGTCCCTGTATCAGCTGTGAGTGTGTATCTGCTGTGATATATTACTGGTTTGTATGGAAGCTGTTTCTTAATTGATTCTGGGTATTCTAGTCAAACAGATTAACATTGGTTCCTTGCATTAGTTTGTTAGAATAGATCAGCTGGGCTGTTAGTTTTTTCCTCGACACATGCCAATAATGATTCAGCATTCAAAATTATCCAAATGCTTTTGTCTATCCTTCTCATGCTTTCTAGTTAGCATGGAAGACAGTCATATCCTGAACTTGACAAGCACACTTGAAATAATATTACTTGCATATTAAACCAATCCAGTGTTGAGCTCTGAATAATAATAATAATAATAATAACAATAATAATAATATAATAACAGAGGTTAAAGTAAGACATTATGTGCTATCAAGTGCTAGGTACTACATGTAGCACATTGTAAAAGTTCAAAAATATTAGAAGTTTTCATGAGCACCTGTAGCCTGCCTTCACAGTATGTTCCACAAGATACACTCATCTCCTCTCATATAAACTCTGTGTATTTATTGCATTCATAAGAGAATACATTGAATATTATTAATACATAATAGGTGTCAAATGTTTTCTTTTGATGGTGAAAAAGAACAAGACTCAAGAGAGTGAGTGGGAACTTCTCTAAAATCTTAGTCCAGCTGTCTTATTAAGAAAAAGGTTATAGCTTTTATAGAAAGTGTATATACCATACTAAAGGTCTTTTAGATTTATATATTATTTAATCATATCAATATAAAGTTCCATAAAACTACTTTAAATTCAGTGAAGCTTCATTAGCCCAGTGCACCAAGGAGGTTTTAGTATGAATTAGTGTGATTGTAAATTAAATCAAGGCTACTAATCATATTCAACATGCCCCAAGCACTAGCCATGCATTGTCTCATTTAATCTGCGTACAGCATTGTTCTCAAGAGGCATTAAAAATATGGTAAGAATATAATGTTTGGAGGTCAGTTCATCTGTATAAAAATCCATGCTATGTTATCTTGACCCTCTTCTCATCACATCCCAGGTATTCCATCTGAAAACTACAGTGTTGTTGAAATCTGAGTGATTTTGTGTTTGGAGATATGTTTTTAGATGTAACATCAGAAGCATGTGCCATGAAAAAATTGAAAAATTAGACTTGGTTAAAATCAAAAACTTTTGCTCTATGAAAGACAGCATTAAGAGAATGACAATATAAGGCATTTACCAAGAAGAAATGTGTGCAAAACACCTATCTGATAAAGAGCAATGTACCATTAGAATGGTTAAAATCTTTAAAACTTATAATACCAAATGCTAAAAGGAATGAAGAGCTACAGAAAATCTTGTTCATGGCTGGTGGTAATAAAAAATGGTGCAGCTACTTTGGAGGACAATTTGTCAGTTTTGTACAAAGCTAAATGTAATTTTACACTGAGATCTAAGTATCACACTCCTAGATATTTCTAAACTAATCTGAATGACTATGTTCACACAAAACTCTGCACATCCATGTTTATAACAGCCTAATTCATAATCATTCCAAGGTAAAAGCAACCAAGATGTATTTCAGTGAATGAATAAACACATAGTATTATAATATACAGTATATCCATATATATGGTATGGCCATATATACAGTATAATAATGGTATATCCATACAGTGGATATTATTCAGCCATAAAGAGAAATGAGCTAATAAGAAAATCATGAAAGAAAGAAAGAGAGAAAGAAAGAAAGAAAGAAAGAAAGAAAGAAAAAGAAAGAAAGAAAGAAAGAAAGGGGATGCAGGAAAATTGAATGTATATTACTTATAGAAAGAAGCCAGTCTGAAAGAGCTACATGTTGAATAACTCCAACTGTAAAACATTGTGCAAAATGCAAAAAGGTAAAAAGATAAGTGGTTGCCAGAGTGTCAGTAGGAGGCAGGATTAAATAGATGATGCATGAAGGGTTATCAAGCAATGAACTATTATAACATTGTAATTAGTGACACATGACATTATGCTTTTGTTACAATTTGTTTTTCTTTGTTGCACATAGATTGAACTTAATATATGCAAATTTTTAAATAAATACAGAATAAGCAAAAAATGAAGGAAAGAAAGAGAGAAGTTAGAAAAGAAAAGAAGGAAGAAAAGGAAGAAGGAAAGAAGGAAAGAAAGAGAGAGAGGGAGGAAGGGAGGAAGGAAGGAAGGAAGGAAGGAAGGAAGGAAGGAAGGAAGGAAGGAAAGAAGGAAGGAAGACACCAAACTAACTGTATTAAAATACATAACACCACTTCAAAAAAAGAGAGTGCGGGAACAATGCTGGCTTAAATAAGTTTGGAAATAAGTGTAGACTGTGAAATTAAATGAAAACAAACTGTACATAAGCACTGTAGCCTAGCTGATAGAGCTGTATCCCACAGGAGTATAGGATAAAAGTGTATAAACATGGATTGCGACACAAACATATGTATTTCCTTAAAGTAGCAGTGAGAAAACCTGTGCACAGATCTTGGTTTCTAATACTATTCTGCAATAAAAGGCACCAAGGACCCTAGGAGAAAAGTATTTCTAGGAATGGGGTAGGAAATACACAAAAATATATAAAATATACAAAATAGGCCTGTATCACTTTTTAGTACCATGAGATAAGGAAGTGCTCAAAAACAAACAACACCTCACAATGGATTTGAAGGGTACTAGGAGCCAATTCAAAGATCTCTCAATAGCCAGAAACTGGAACAATGAACTAGAAAACAAAGTAGTACTGGATTATAGACAAAAATATAAAATAAATACCCAGGAGTTCACAATGAGGAAAAGAAATTGTTGAAAAAATAGATAGTTGGAGAATAGATAAATCTATCATGCAGAAAATTTCCAAAAAGATAAATATCTACACAAAGAGATGGAGCACAGCTTCTCACTCTCCAATAGCAACTTTCTTCCAAAGCATACGGAATGGGAAGGAATAGGGGAGAGAGTAACTTTTTAGCAGAGAAACCTGACAAGTATTACCTTAGCCAATTTATTGAAGACAATATAACCATGACCATGATGGCTCATGTTGATAGTATGTACTTTGATGTAATGAGATGAAAATAATACTTAATCTCTGCCCATAATCCTATAATGTAATCATGAGAGAAATACTATAAAAATATAAATTGAGCAGTGGTCTACAAATTATTTTTCAAGGTCATCAAAAGCAAGAAATGTGTGAGAAATGATCACAGCCAAAAGACTAATGAGATATAGATGACTAAATGTAGTGGGGTGTATGCCGTGGGAACCTAGAACAACAACAACAAAAAGACAATAGGTAAAAAACAAGGCAATCTAAGTAAAGTATGGGCTTTAGTTAATAGTTATTCATTGCTCTTGAGTCTTTGCTTGCAACAAGTATACATGCTAATATAAAATATTAATAGCAAAGGAAACTGGCTGTGAGGCACATGAAATCTCTGGACTATCTTCATAGCTTTTCTGTAAATCTAAAACTGTTCTAAAATAATTTGTTTTTCAGTTAGAAGTTTGGTGTGATAATTAAGATAATGCATTTTTTACAAGTATGATTTATTTTGATCTTCTAACTTTCTTAAATAAGTGCACTTATCTCACTTAGTCTTCACTGTAACCTGTATTATTGCCTAATATGTTAGCTTTTTAACACTATCATTATTATTTTCAGGCATATTTAAATTTGAGTAAAATGAATAGGAGAACCTATAAAATTTTATACTAAATTATATTTATTTGTGTGCCTTTCTCGGAAGAGTGTTCAAAGCATTTACCTTGTCTCTAGATTTTTATCTTTAAATTTTTATCTTTATAGAATAAGACCTCATGCATGCTATTTAACTGTCCTATCACTGAAGTACACCCTAAGCCCCTTCTCTTTATATCTTTATGGCAGATAGATCTTTTCATATTTTCTGGAGATTTATCAGCACTGCACAAGATTTTATGTCTAAATTTTTTTAGATTTAATTAAATCTATGATTTTCAGGTTATAGTTGCAGGAATTCAATGAATGGCCCTTAGTTTTCCATGTGTATGTATTTAAATAGATGTAGATTTCACATTGTCTTCTTAACATTCATTGACAGATAGTACATTAGTCAGCTTTCTCATTGCTGGGACACAATACCCTATAGGGACAACTTAAAGGGGAGGTCTAATTTAGCCCATGGTTTCAGGGACTTTAGTCCAAGGTCAGCTGGCTCCCTGGCAGGAACATCATGGCAGAGTGGCATGAGGCAGAGCAAAGCTTACTTTATGGCACCCAGGAATCAGAGCAAGGACAGAGTTCCTGAGAGGGAGGGGTGAGGAGTGACATATGGTTCCCAAAGTCTGCCTTCATGACTCATCCAAACATACTCAGGAGTGTGCGCCCCCAATCTCCAGGGTGCCTCTCAAGCCAGTCAAGTTGATACAATCAAGGTTAACCATCAAAGATAGCTTTAAGACATAACCGATACTTTAAAGCCTCAGACTATAGCATGGTTTGATGTGATCGTGTTTTTAGGAGGAGCAAATATAATTTTTAGTATGTATTAATGAACTATATTATAGCTTTTAAAAGAGAGCATTTTATTCTTGATAGTTCAGATTTCTGGTTGGTTGTAATTCATCCTCAAGTCACCACGAATGGAGAGGAATGAGTGACATCTGCCCTTTTGAATGGAATACTGATCTGACTGTACTCATCAGACTATTGTCTTTATATCCTATATCATTAGGTCTTTTTTCATATCTGATGCCTGATTCTAATCTATGAAAGTTAATAATACTATCAGCTATCTTTAAACATTAGAAGTACCTCCAGATAGAAGAAAGTTATAACTTTTTCCCTGGAATGTCAGAGGACAAAGCTCACATGCATTTACACCCAGTTAAATTTTTATTTAATTATTCTGAGGGATAAATACATTGACTTTTGAGGCAATGAGAGCTCTGCTAGTTACAGCTGATACAGAGGAATCTGGACTTAGTTAGAATCAATAAATGACTACTGAATTCCCACAAAGCCCCAGAGTCCACAGTTGTTTCTCTGATGACTTTAACTTCTTGCTGCCCATGACCACCACAAACATAACTGCATTTCATCTTCTCAGCTCTGAAAGTGAAATCCTTTCAAGTGTCCTTCATATTGCTGAAGGATTTCTAAATAGTACTACCCAATTCCTAAGTATTCTTTTTTTTTGAAATTATTTTAAACCAAGATGTTCTCTAAAAGGATTTATAACTTACCATTAGAAATCCTCTTCATTGCTTTTTAGCCCTTTAGGATTCTGTAAGGATTACTAAGGGGATTTCTTTTTATCACTAGGGAAATATGGCTGCAGCTATTGTATCTTAAAAAAATAAATCTTAGGCATTCCCTGACAGTGAGAAATGCATTCATATTCCCCTCCTGAACAAGTTTTCTTATAACCCAAAGACATTTTGTAAGTATTTTAATTTGACAAGAACTAATACAATAATAAAACAAAACACATTGGAGTTAAATCCACTTGTATATGTAGTTTACTAATATGGACATTATTGAATATCATAGTTTAGAAAGCACAGCATATAGAAAATAATGATGGTACAGCACTGTATTACCCCACCTTTTTAAGTGTACCAAGAGCAATTGTATATAAACACAGATGTCTTTATAAACTGCTATGCTAGTCCTCCCTCTACATATAGATTCATTAAACAGTTTTATTGCTGGCTGCTGGCCAGGAGGCGTCATTCTCAGCCCCTCAGGGCACCCCCTTTTATCAGACATGGCTGTTTGTTTTCTTCCAAGCCTTCCAGAGAGCATGTCTCTGATGCTTGGGCCTATTGAACAGCTCAACTGATTAGATAATGATCATCCTCCGGACAATCTCTTTTTGTTAACTCAAAGTTACCTTGATTAGCAGCCTAATCAAATGAATGTTATGCTTTCATATTTACTGTTCCTACCTACACTCAAAGGGAGGAGATTCTACAGGGCACTTATACCAGAGTTCAGAAACACTGGAGACCATCCTAAATTCTGCCTGTCACAGATGGGTACCAGGTTTGACTCGGCCCTGGTTAAGTGTTTGGGGATTACAGCTTGTTTTCAGAAAAATCAGGAGACACCTGTAGAGAGTGAACCCCCCCAAAAAAACCTAATAGCTATAACAGTTACAATGCAAAGGAAGGTTTTGTCCTCTCCTATCCTGTGAGAATTTAATATAATAAATTGGTTTATGAGCTTTATATGCCCCTACTTAATTATGCAGTTCACAATATGAACTGTAGTTGCAGTAGAGCGTGGATTAGGCCTTTGAAACAAACATTTTTAATTAGAAAAGAATGTTCTATAGCTTCTAAATTCAGTTAGTTCATTAGTTCAATAAGAAATAAATTTTATATGATCACTGGGATAGGTGAGCTCAAGGAGTTCATAATTTTGTAACAAAGATATGTAAATATTGCCTACAATACACAGCTGAATGAAGTCAGTTCTAAAGTAAATTGAGGTCTTATGGATCTCAGACAAGAACATGATTAATTCAAACTGAATTAAATCTCAAAGATGGAGGGGATATTTGGGCTGAGGCTGGAGCAAAGGAAGATAATGGATTTAGTGCTCATTATAAATTGAACATGCCCTTCTTTAATCTATCTGGAATTAACATGGTTTTTTTCTGGAGTCCTTTACTCATTAATGAAGGGAAAAGTGGGTGCTGGTCAATGTCCAATCCAGTTTACAACTCTGTCTGATCTTTAGTTCACAACAGTCTCCTTATGGAGAGTTCAAGCTCTTGAATTAAAAGTGATCAGCATATCTAAGAAAAAAAATCATTATCCTCTTAGATTTCCATCCAAAGGATCCCAAAGGATCCCAAAGGATCTTCTTCAAAATGGCAACTGGGTATGTGGTTGCAGGGATCCAGGTCTCCTGTCTGTGGAAAAGATGGGTTGTGATTTTGGGGTCCTTCCCTTTCTTCATTTCTCCCTTGCAAAACTCATTTTCGGAGGGAGAAACTTGGTTCTCTCCCAGATCTGTTTCATCCTCCCTGGAGTCCTTTGTGCTCTGTGGTTGACACAACCTATTATCATCTCTAGCACTACAGCTGCCTCTGAGGAGTGCCTGTGACGGCCACAGACCCAGATTACCTGAGATGCTGTGTACTCCAGGGCAAGGGCCATTTTCTTGCGCAACACCCCTGCCAGGATCCCCCTACTGAGCTCTTTGGCAGCTGCTGGTCCTATGCAAAGGTTCTATGGTTGGTCTTAGTGCTTCCTGGAGTGGAAGCCTCAGTGCTTCCCTCTGCCTGCCACATGCTGCACTGTGGCCTTGCTGTGATGTGAGAAACAGTCCAGAGACCATCTCCTACCAGTAATAATTACCCACCCTTTTTGTCTTAAACTCACTTAGTTAACTTCACTCATTAGAGTTTGTCCTAAAGTGAGTAAAATTTGGACTGAATTTTGTTCTTTTCTTCTTTTTTCCTTGCCATAATCTTATAGAGCCTTAAAAGGTGTGTGTGTCGGGGGAGGGATTACCCCCTATATTCCTCTTGTCTGGATCTCCTGATGGAAAATTCTATGAAAAAGGGATTAAATTGCCTCTTGATAAATTAAATAAAAAATAAAATAATTTAGGTTATATTTTCTTAAGGAAATACCTTGGTTTGTAAGGCTACTGTTTTATGTCATTTTTTGTAAATGTCAGAAGCAAAAAGTTGCCTTTCTCTTTCAAAAGTATTTTTTGTTCCAATACTCCTCTTCTACCCCAAAACAGATGGAAGCACTAGAGCAGCTGGAGTAAAAGACCAAAAGATTCAGAAAGTGAAAATACTTTGATGATTTTGAAAATCATTTGAAAGAAGAGAGAGTAGTATTTTAATTAGCCAGGAATCTAAGAGGAGAGAAGAGAATGACTCAGGTATCATGGGGAGATTCTCAATGAATACAGCTCACAATGAATAGGATGTGATCTGTGCTGTTTTGATTGTTTGAGTCCCTTCAGGTACACCACTAAGAATCATAGCATTTTGCAACATAATTTGAACATCCAACATTGGTGCTATTCATGTAGTAGAATAAAATCCAGGGCTGTTTGTTGCACATAGAAGTATAATAGGGAGTGGCATCAGGAAGGCATTTTGGAGCCAACTGCCGAGCACTTATTCCCTCAAGATGCATAACTTTTGTGATGAACAGGCTCCAAATCCTCTTTTTCATTTTACTTTCATGAGTCTATTGAAGGTGAGAGGAACAAAAAAGAAAGCTTGTTCTGATTTACAGTTAAAAGTTAACATGTGCAATACAACAAGATTTTAAAGGAGAAGAAGCTTGAGGAACAGAGGCTGGTGTAGTTTATCTTGCCCTTTGGCAAACCTTGCCTGATGTCCTTGAGAAGGATATCTACCTTTGAGTAGTAGTTTTTTCACAAGATGAATTTCATGCCAGATAGAAAAGCAGTGTATTGTTCTTCCCATATCCACAATGGTTCTATCTTTCTTTGAGAATTAAAAGTAATGTAATCTGAGACCCTGTTATCTCCTTGCCTGATACCTTCTGAGTCCTATAATGAGTGTGGAAATGTTTCTCTTTATTTTCATTTCCACTTACCCTCTGGTTCTCATTCTACATTTTTTTCTACCTGGCAGGTGTTCGATATGCATTTGATAAATTAATTTGGTTGAATTAATTTTCCAGAGTTTATCTCTGCAGGGTCTTCATTTCCTCTCAAGGAGACATTTTAAACATTCATTCTTTTTTTAAAAACATATATATTTATTAGTATATTTTAGGTATAAAATACATTTACTTTTATCATTGGGTGTTTGTACCAGAACATGATGCATCTTAGTTTTTATTTTTTTCTCACATTACCTGTGCACCCTTCACCCCCTCCACCCTTCCCTATCTATACAGAGTTTGAGTCCATTTTTTTTTCTCATAATTTTTTACTTTCCCTTCTCCCCTTTCCCCTTTCCCTTGTACCATCCCCAAACCCTTGGACCTTTTCTTATTTCAAATTATCAATTATTCATTTTAATCATTTTCATCCTTATTTACACTTTCAATTTCTCACACTAGAGAAACTATTCGGAATTTACACATGTGTGTCCTACTTATTTCACTTAAGAGTATGGCCTCAATATGCATCCATTTAGCTATAAATGTCTCTAGTTGCTCATTCTTTATGGCTGAGTAGTACTCCATTTTATAAAAAAACCACATCTTCTTTATCCAGTTTCCAGTCGATGGGCATTTGGGCCATTAAGCATTCATTCTAATTGAGAACTGTTGCTCTAAAATACACCTTACTCATTCTCTTTCTGAGGAATGGAGGCCATTAATTAATAATCAGTGTTATTTCCTTGAGGGAAGAACTTTGTTTCCTTGGTGGTAAATATTGGATGATACTATTGAATAACACGGTGTATAATAAACATTCATTTATTTTTAAAAATCTGAATGAGAACTCCAGCTTACATACTGGCAGAGATTTCCCATCACAAGATTAAATGTATGTGGAAACATTTGATAAACCTGGTAATTTACCTTTGGTAACTTGGAAGAGCCTAAATAATAATTTAATAAGTCCCCAAGGAAAATTATATGGTAGAGTGCTCGTTTAGCATACGCAGGGCCCTGGGTTTAGTCCCCAGCACTGCATAAAAAAATAACATAAACTTCTTGGGTGTCACTATATTTTATTTTAACTTCTGCATTTAAAATTGTCTGCCAGGGCCCATGGCCATGTTTATGTGTATCTCTCAACACCAAATATATTAATTTGACTCAACCTTAATCTACTGTTTTCTTTGGCCAGAATGCAGTTAATGAGAATAAAATTTATTGAGCACAGACTTCATAGCCATCAACTATGCAAGTATTGGGACACTGCTAGTATTTTGGTGTGTTTTATATCTCTTTCCTTGACCAATGTTTTCTAGTTTGCTGCCCACAGTTAACATAAAACCTAAAATATTTTGGAAAGGTTTAAATGCATGTACAAATTACTTTCAGTGACTGTAGATGTAGGCAAATTGAAGTGTTGATGCTCATAGAAAGAATTAAGAATAACACTAATACTGACATGTCCTCCAGGAAGGTTTCGCCCTCTCTGTCCTCTGACCTTTCACTCCCCACCCTTCTGGTTTACTTCAAGGTTAAGGACTCAGGAAGTGCTGGAGGAAATCACAGAAAATGTAATTCTAATCTTTTTCTTTAAAAATTTTTTTCAACATAAGCCAAAGGGCTGCCAAATTAATTTAATTTTGGTGGCAAACTCTGACAGTCTAGAGATCCATTAATCAGTACTAACTTTGAGCATATGTTTTGCAAATCTTTTGGCTATGGCTTTCATCTCACTTGAGGTTCATAGGCTGTCATTGTGGGCAGCTCCTTTCATTATTCTGGGCCTCAGTTTCCCCATCTTTGCAATTAAGCATTTGCCCCAAATAACTTCTGAAAGATAGAATAGAGTGAATAGTAAAAGGAGAGATTATAGATTTGCAGTCAGGATGGTGGGAGAAGGCAGTCAGCAAGTAGGCCTGTAGCTACACTTTTTGGTATTTTATATTTCCAAAACCTTTGGCTTGCAGCATTTCATTAGTTAATTCAGTAATAGTTTATTTCCCTGAGTTTAAACCTAGTGTAGTTTCATGTTCAATGGGAGATATGAATGGGAAGTTTTCAGCAACCTATAATAACTCATCGAAATCCTGTGCCTACATATTCATAATAACATATACAGAGTCATCTATTTAAAATAAAGTTATACCAAAGTAATCCACTGAGACCGATAGTCAAAATAGATTGCCTGATAGTTTCTACCTATGGTGGCAATATGTTGCCACAGAGGGAGGGCTAGCTGGTGACCTTGGAAAGGTCTTATCTCCTCTCCTCATCCCTGCTTTCTCTACTACTTCAGCTCACAGATGCATATAACAACAGAAACTATCTATTTCCTGAGCACTTACTATGTGTCAATCAAGCCCTGTCTAGAAATCCAACAGGTAGAGTAGGAATCAGGAGGGTAGGAAAGCAGCAGGATGTGGAGTCAGCTGCTTGGGTTCTAATCCCTGTATTTATTACTTACTAGCTCTGAGGTCTTAGGAAATTTCCTTAATTTCTCAAAGCCTGAATTGCCACCTCTTGAATTCCTCTTTATTTTTATTCTTATTTGGCCAACTTGAAGAATTGTAAGCAAACTTCTTGCTGTTTCTAAGCCTCGAATAACTCATCTGTGAAAAGAAAGCAATAATAGTGTTCACATCTCTGGACAGCTGTAAGCATCAAATGCACATAATCAACAAAAAATGTTTTGAAAACCATGAGAGATAAGAAGTTGTTACATATAATTTTATAGCATATACTGAAACATGACTGAAAAATGTATTGTTTCACAAAACGAGTGTTTATATGAAAATGCTCATTCTATGTGCAGTCATCAGAAGAACTGAAATTCACGTTCCACTTTCAGAGTTTAACTTGCTTATGTTCAAACAAAGACTGACTGATTGATGGGAAAATGTTGTGATTTTCCTCATTCTCAAGGGCTCACCTTTCCCTGCTGTCCTTTAGAACTTCTTGATCACACAATTAAAAATGAAATGATTGTGCGGCTTGTGTAAGTGCTGTTTGTTCAGAGGCAGGCTGCCATTTCAAGTGTCTCCCATGTTTTCATGCCCCTTCCCAAAGGCAGAGGAACAACCATATTTTCATAACCACAGGGTTTCTTTTAAATTCAAATGAACCACTCATGTTTCTTACGGGCCCAAGTTTGGATGCACGTGTGAATTGCCACTTCACAATGTTTAACCTGCTCTCCTCTCACCCTACCTCCAGTTAACTCCCATTCCTATGATGGGAGTCCTAGTCTTGTCCTAGAAGGGACAAGAGAATAGCAAAAATAAAACTTTAACCGTATTATCCTTGACCTCAAGAAGCTTGTAATATGACTGGAGAGAGGAGACCTAATCATTGCTTCTCCTTCTCCTTGCTTTCCTCTTGTCCTTGTTAACTCCCATTGTATAGATTTTATAAGACATTTCCATGTTTACTATAGTTCTTAAAACTCTCAACTGGCCTAAGATTCATGACCATAGCATGAATTATTATCTTTTGCTTTGAAGTCTGAAAAACCAAAGCTCCGAAATGGTTTGGCCCAAGTCACAAAACCAATAATTCTCAGAGGTGGGAGGGTTTCCAGCTCACCTCTTGTCCCCGAGGCCATATTCCCTATATTCTACCAAGCTCACCAAGTACACACACAGGAAAACAAATTCTAGCAAAGGCAGCAACTACCCATAAGTGCCACAAGAAGTACAGAAAAATAGCAAGTACCCACCTTTGTTTTAGGAGATGCAGGGCACAGAAAAGAAGCTAATTTGGCCTCTATTATTCAAAAAATGTTTCTGATTCTGGGGACCCAGAATCACACATAGAGAACAAAGATCTGCTGAAACTCCAGAGTCAGGATGTCCTATACTGATGCAGACTGACTGGTCTTTAAACATTTCAAGATTTCATCTTCTCCTCCTCCTGTTTCTCCTTCCCTTCTTTTCTTTCCTCTCTTCCCCCTCCTCCTCTTCACTCTTCACCTCTTCCCCTTCTCCTCCTCCTTCACAAGAGGAAAACATTTACAGTAAGTCTAACTTATACCAAAATGCTTATATAGAAAATATATACACATGTAAAGATTAGCTTGTATCCTAGCAATCTCTGTGTAGGTTTCATCTAACAGGAGTAGAACTAAAAATAAATCATACATCATTATGTCATCTCATAGTACATTCATTAATTTCCTGTCCTCCCCAAAAGCAATGAAATTATGCTTTCAGTCATATTAAGAACATTACATGAAGAGGAGAATAAAGATAAATTAGAACATAATTACAGGGGCTGGAATTCAGCCCATCCTTTTTAAGCCTTGCTGAGTTGGAGACAGCCCACATCCAGGTAAACCTGCAGGATGAGTATAGCTAACTCCAAACACCATTTCCTATGTGGCCAGCCTCCACACAGGAATTGGGGACAGAACACAGGAATTGGAGAAGGGTAACATTTAATCACAAAAGACCACCAAATGAAAGGAGAGAAATGAAGTAAAAGGCTTAATGGAAGATGGACAATATAATGTGGATTAATTCTGTATCATTAAGTGTTGGGATATTTCTTTTCTTTTTTATTTTCTTTTTTCTCCCAACTTTGGTCAGAGATACTAAGTCTTTCTCTGCAGATTTGGTTTAAATCCTTGGTGAATTCCAAACAAGGGTGTGAATTCATCACCCAATATTGGGAGCATCTGGGGTTTTTCATTTTATTAAAATGATTCTTTTTCCCACCACAGATGTTCCATAGAGCAAGATCTGCACATTATAAGTGAAAAGTGATTCCCCAGAAGGAAATCTTTTATCATTGGCTGTGTCTTGAAGTTGAATATATACTTTATTCTGGAGGCCACCTTGTGGAGAAAACAGCTAAGAGTTGAACTTTGAGACAGGTTGGCAGTGCATAAGCATCTAACTTGCAGCTGTGACTCCAGGATGAAAACAGCCTATTCTAGCAGATGCACTTAAGGTTTGCTTATTTGCACAAATAGTGAAAATAAAAGCAGTTACTAAAACTAAAAAATAAAAATAAAAGCAGTGGGCTGTTATAAAGATAAAATGAGATCATACATGCAAAGCATTATATCACATCACCTGGTGTAATATGAGCTCTTGATAAATATTAGCTAGTATATCTGCCCTGATAATCAGACTCATAATTATTTCTATAGAAAATGCCTTATTACTTTGTATTTTCTGTTTCATATAGCAGCATCATATGGCTGTGTACTTCAATTTCTTACATTTGCTTTTGCTTAACTAGTTAGTAATTGATTCTCTCACCTGCCCATCTCTACTACAATAACTGTTTTAAGTACTAGGTTTATTCCCTTTAGTATCTGTAATACTTATGCCTAGTATAGAGCTCAGAACTTACTTATTCTCTATATATCCAAGTTTCATCAACTAGAAAGCAGCACATTTTTGCTTCTTAGAAAAACCTGCCCTGGGAAATATTCCAAGACTAGAATGAAACTATCTGATCTATTGTTGAATTTGCAAGGGAAACAGTCCAAAACGGCACCCCTCCTGTACTTACACTGAACGCTTATTCAAAGATGTAGGATTGAAGAATTGGCAGAAGGCAGAAGAAGGGGAGCTTGGGGTATATGTGTGTGGCGGTGGGGGTATTAAAAAATAAGGTATTTTCTCTGGAAAATGCATTTTGCCCAAGATGGTTTCCCACTTATTTTTCCTCCTTTTGCCCTGGCCACTCACTACCCTGAAAATAAGGCATCTTACTCAACTTTAGATAAGCAGGTCGCTAGGTTTTTATGAAATTCAAGAAATCATAGCTACTGACTTGAAATTTTTTGAATCAAGTAAGCTCAGGGATCTTGGCAACATGTTGTGTTAGAGTAGATTTGGAAGTTGCAGTGAAAATTTCCTCACTGGTGTTCTGCATTGAAAAACATAACTATGATTTTCTATGTCTCTTTATGATATATTTAATATTCAACAACAACAGTTTCATCTGTGAAATAAACACATATAACACATCCTTACATGCACACTGAAAACCTGTGGATCCTTGTAGACTATCTTATCCTAAAATAGAAAACATATCTGCTACTCTTCTCTGTTTAAATGACACTTCTTACCTCTTCTTACTGGGAAGTGGCTGAGGTGGACTGCAATATCCCACAGTAACCAAATTGGTAGCACAAGACACTTTTGCTTTTTCTTTACCAAAAGAAACAAATTGTTTTTTAATGTTAAAATATAGGATGGAACTCTAGCATGGCCAAGGTCATTATAACTTTGTCAGTTGAGGGTTTTTTCCATTGATTCATTTTTTTTTTTTTTGGTGGGTGAGGGAGGAGGGTATTAGCTTTACACAGATCTGTTTCACATTCCAACTCCTCCATTTATATGTGCATTTTAACCCCCTTAAGACTCAGTTTCTTCTTCTGTGTAATGGAGAGATTTATAACACCTGTCTCAGTCAGCTGTTTATGACAATTAAATATCGTGCTGTATGCAAAGGCATACAATGATGGTATGTTAAGTAACTATTTAACCATCCATTCACTATTTACTGAATGTTCTTTAACCACATTAATTTTAGAATATTTGTCATACTTTTATCAAACAGCAAGCATTTGAGTTTATTTCTACTTTTGTTTCTTTAATTATGTGTATATTTACATATTTACATAGAGGTATACAAAGTGAAAGGTTCCATAATTCTCACCAACCTAAAGATAAATATTTTATACATATGTATTTTCTATGACATTTTACTATAAACATTTAAAATAGCCCCAAAAAGTAGAAACATGATACAACAAACATCCATTATCAACAGCTGGGTTGTACAATTTATATTTTACTATATTTGCTTTACTACCTGTATATCAATCTATCCACCCTTTAATCCATCTTACTTTTACTAATAGCTTATTGACGTATAATTTATATACCACAAAATCCATTTGTTTCAAAGGTAAAATTTAATGATCTTTTTATTACACATACAGTGTTAATGTTTTTAGTAAACATACAGAGTGTGCGACCCTCATCACTAATCCAATTTTAGCACATTTCCATCATAATGAAAAGGCTTCCTGTGTTCATTTTCAATCAATCCTTCTTCTCCTCAGCCCTGAGCAACTACTAATCTACTTTCTGTCTCTATAGATTTGAAAAGTCATAAGTTTTAACCAACATAGCAAGAATTCATGAAGTACCTCTATATTAGAACTCCCAGGATTACAAAATCCTGAAGAAACTGTCCAGTCCTGAGGGATCTTGTGTTTTCATGGGACAGATTATATATATATATATATATATATATATATATATATATATATGAAAAGGAAACTCCCTACAATTAACTTTATGTTTACTCTATTTCTTTACATCTAAAACACTAAGTCATTTCCATTTTACTGATGAGAATAAATGAAGCAGAGAGAAGAGATGAAGACTGGAAGTGGCAGGGAAGAAGGGGAGGTGATGGCATTTAAGCCAAGAGGTGGCTGCTGTTCATCCCTTTGCTCACTGCTCTGAGGCTGGTTTTGCTGGATATCACTGTGTTCCATGGAACTTCACTAGATGGGGGAATATACACAGATCATACAGCAGCTGAGATTTCTATGGGTTTTCAGCTGGGGTGGTGATTGCTTGAACAGATCCTCCACTATGGCAATTGAGAATGCAATCAAAGAACAGCAGTGGCAGGTGTTTGGAAGCTGAATTTGGAATTGGCCTCCTACAGAAAGAAGCTAGATACTGACTTCGTGGGCAATGAGAGAAGTCGACAGTGTTCTCAAAGGGAAGTTGCTGCCATGGCAGGATTCCAACCAAACAGATTTAGGCTCTTTTTCACAATAAATCTCCTGAAGATATATATATATATATATATATATACACATATGAGGGGTGAGGGAGCAACAAAAATGCCACCTTCATGTGTTGATGATCTCCTTCAGAAATAAAATTGTTAATGCTAACCCAAAAGAGAGTATTTAGGATTCATCAACTCTGGGTGTGATTAAAGTATGGAAAAGCACTAGTTCTTCCAACAGACTGTGCAGCCACAATTTCCATTTTTCTATTTCCAGAAATATTGGCTTCCAATTCATTCACAAGTGACACTGTTCTGGGTTTCCTTTTCACAACTTTTCACCCAGCCCACCAAGCTCCTCTTGGCGTTCAGAGATGTAGTCATCCCTGCCCACATTTTCCTCCCATTTATTCTCAGTCTTAAGAAGCTAAAAACAAAAAAAAAAAGAAAAAGAAAAGGAAAAAAAGAGGAAAATACCTAACACACACAAAACCCAAGGTAATTTGTATTTGAAGTACTTACAGAGTTCCCCTCACTATTCAGTCCCTAAATATCACATGGCTAGAGCAAAGTGGGAGGGAAGGTATCTTTTAATTTAACCCGATGGAGCTTGAGAGCCTATTTCATGCAACTCACTGTGACTCCTTGTCACAGAGTCTGCACTTAGTAAATAACTTGAATGAATGAATGATGAGCATAGCTGAATTTTATTCTCTTTAGTAAGCATTTAAATCATTCCTGAGCCCCTCCACCACCTTGTATGTGCATGGATGTGTGAGTGTGCACACACATGCACACACATACACATTCCCGGGAGTTTTGAAAGTCTCATTCTTAGAGGCAAATATGCGTTCTCATCTTACTTTAAGGCAAAGAAGTTCATTGCTGCTCTGGAGTGGTGATAGCTATTTTACTCTTTCAAAAATCGTGACTTCAGGAGAGATTTTAGGTTTACCTAGTTAGACAGTAATTTTATTTTATTTTATTTCAACCAATGACTTCTTTTCAGCTAGGGATGACTACATCCCATATTCACCATATCTCACCACATTAGTAATGGAAAGTATCTTGGAAGTTATGTTCTTATGCACTGAGATCCTTTAAGGGAATAACTTTGTTTCCATTGTATTCATAGCAGCTAAAACTACAGTTGATTCTTTATATGACAAGTACTATTATTTGTCTAAGCTTATCTGAATTTGGATATTGGCATCTGCAACTAGAAACCTTGATTAACATATTGCTGCAATTATTAACAGTAAAATTGCCATGGCATTACCTTTCTGTATCAATCTAACTTTTTTATTCAATTGATGCTCCATAAAGTCTGAACACTCAAAAGCTCATAGCTAATAGGGTAGAACAAAGGGAAAAGGATCACTTTATCCAAAAAAGGTGGATATTCTGGAGCCATTTAAATAGTTATACTTCTAATTCCTTGATAATGTGCTAAGCTCTGTGTTTAAAGCAGCAACTCAGACTGTTTTGATTATAGTTTCATTTGAATAAATCTTACTTAAAAATATATATCAACAAATAGCTCATTCAATAGGAATCTATAAATCAATGTCATTAGTGTGATTAGGAAATGGAATACTCATAAAAAGCAGAAAATTGGGCTAAGATCACTTAAACTCACTTCCATTTTATTATTTTATAATGTGTTCTGTGATCAAGTTATCTTTATAAAATATGCAGAGTTATTAATAGATCCAAGGAGACAGGTATTAACCAAGCACATGATGGGAAAAATGATACAGTGAGGTTGAAAATATCTCTGTTGACCCAAATATTTTAAATACAGTCTTTCAATTCAGAATGAGTTAATATTCTTCACAGGGAAATGTACATCTTAAAGTGAGTTTTAATTATTTTAGAAACTAAATATGCATTAGACTGTCCCTGTCTGGTCACATAAGCATGGCTTCAGGGAAATGATGCAACACTGAAATGACTTCCTCACAAGTCTCAGCTGAGTTATACTGGGAGAAGTAGCACTTTCTCCTAGATGGAGATCTAGGAGTCCTTTGTGGATGGTTATTGACAGGATATCAGCAGGAGCTATAAAGAGTGTGTTAGAATTATAGTGGCCTCAACAGGGATCTCTGACATGAATTAACAGCTCTAATAAAGATTAGATTATGGCCACTAATCAGTAAAACACTGAATTATATTACTGGCACATGTTAACATTATAAGATAGTAGCTGTCTTAGCTGGTTCAGGCTGTTTAAAAAATTATGTGTCATAAACCAGGTAGATTGTAGATAACAGAAATTTGTCTCTTACACTTCTGGAGGCTGGAAGTCCAAGATCAAGGCACCAGCAGATTCTGTCTGGTGGTCCCTGCTTTCTGCTTCATAGATGGTGTCTCCATGCTGTGGCCTCACATTGTGGAGTTAAGATTTCAATGTATAAATATTGGTGAAACACAAAAATATTCAGGCCATAGCAATAACATGCTCATCTGTTAGAAAATGCATTCACTTGTTTAGTTTTAAGTGCTACTCATATATCAGGCACAAATGGGTAACTAAACATTATGACTTGTGTCTAGCTGTCCCCCAAAGCCTTATGCAGTCATAGGTGATGCTTTTGGGAAGTGGCTGGATCTAGGATGATGCTAGGATTAGGGATATGATACTGGGATTGATTCACAGTGTGATGCTAGGATTAAGGTTGTCCCATTCTGGATGTGAATGTTACCAGCCCTAAGGGTATATAAAGGACAGAAATATAAGAGAAAGAAAGGGCTGCTGTAGTCACTGCTTTTTGCTTGCTGCTCTTGCTGCCTTCTGCCTGCCATGAACAGTTTTTCCTCTGTCATGCCCCTCTGCCACGCCACCCTACCTTGCAGCCAGCCAATTATGGACTGAAACCTTCACAAACTGTGAGCTGAAATAAACTTTTCCTCCTTTGTCTTTGGGTTTCAGGTATTTTGTCTCAGTAACAAGAAAAGTAACTAAGACACTAAACCTATACGTGTGAATTCTTCTGTTAATAAAGCTAACTCATGACATCTCCAGATGTGACAAATTAAAAGCAGATTATCACGTAATAAGCATATCACTAGGACTGGTACTTCCCTTATACATGTTTAGCTTGTTGTAACATTGTAAGTTTTTTCTTAATTAAAAATATATTCCTTACTTTAAAAAGTAAAACTATATCCAAAGATGTTGAATTAATCACAGTCCAACCATAAAAGAAACTACACAGGGATTGGAACAAGAAGTTAAATATAAAGAATTATGTGATCAGCAAATTGGATTATCAAGAGACTGGCTATTAAGAATCAGAACCTAGCAGATATAAGGAGCAGCCACTAACTCTAGGTTGGCATTAGGCAACTAAGAATATTTTCTGCCTCATCTTGACATTTAGACCTTATCCAATTTCATGAAACTTCTTTATTTCACCAGGAAATTTGCCTTACTGGTTACATGCACAAGATAAAGAAAATTCAAGATTTTCTCTGAAGAGGGATTGGCAGTGTGTTATCACACATCAGATCTGGCAACAGGAATCCACCTTCACTTTATAGGTTTTCTTCAGGTGAATTGTAAAGAAATGAAGCTTTAATTTTGCATGCAGAATAATTTTGTGACCTATTAATTCAAGTTATTCTTGAAGATGTCATTCTTCTGATAATGACAACTTGGTAGGGGGTTAAATGAGACTGTTTAAGCAAAAGCTGGTAGAAACTAACTAAACACCAAAGGAAAGGCAGAATCGTTTTTCACTTCCTTTGCCAAACTGATGGCTGATGATTAAATATTTTGTAATGTCTTTGAAGAAACATGGACATATTAGGCATTTGTGATACTAATCTACCTCCCTCACCTTTGCCTAATATTCTTCCCTCCATAGTCTTAATCAATGCACACATAATTTTGTAAGAGAATGTTTATGTGAACAGAGAATGTTACTATATTAATGAGCATTGCAATCCATGGATTAAGGTTAGTTTACTTCAGATCAATATTTATGTTTGAAACATAGAAATTAAAGCTCTGTGGAGTTCTTTTAGGGTGAAGACTTTAAAAAGTATCCCAGTTTTTTCTTATTTATAGATTTAGTCTAATTTCCAAGAAGATTTTGCCAGATGGAAAGACTTTAGCTAAATATTGCCTTTTGCATATTAAATTTTTACCAGAGAGTAATTTTGTAAAGCACAAACTTGAGTCATGTAGGAGTGTGTGTTTTTATTCTTACTTGGACCAAAATTAACTTTTATGGTTATGTCAATCAAATATGCAGCAAGGAATCTTAGTTTTCTTTCCCTCCCTTTTACCTCATCTTTCTTTTTGGAGAGTTATTATTAATAAATGTAATAAAGAAGAAATTAAGGGCAAGATTTACTATAGCACTGAGGAGATAATATCAGAAAGTTTATTGATACATTGTTGAAATTCAGGAGTCCTGAATATGAAATCAGATGTTTATCTATAATCAAAGAAGTTTTCATTTCTTAGTTGTATTGAGCTTTCAGTTTTTACTAAACAAGTGCCACTCTTTTTTCCCCTGATATTGATAAGAGAATATTGTATTTCCAATTTTCCACCCATTATCAAAGAGAACTCCATGAAATTCTGCACAAATTCTATCCCCCCACCCTGCTCCACCCTGTTTTACAAAACAAAACTAGTAAAACTACCATCATGGTTATGATACTAACAACATTTCAAGATGGGTTCATGCTTCCTGATAGCTATGAAGTCAGACAAGTTCAAGTACTTCTTAGTTTAACTCCTAATCTCTCAGAGACTTAGTTGCCAAAATACTTAGCAGGTTTAGTGAGAGGGAAGGAAGAAATCCATCTGCTCCTTTTGTGCCATTTAGAGCAAACAGCCAACTGATCCAGTGCATCCCTCAACTAGTCAGAACCATTTTCAGCCCCCATGTTCCCATGACAACCTTATGGACACATTTATAGATAAGACAGATGGTTTCATTGGAAGTGGACTTGCCTTTTAAGTATATTATAGCACCTTATAAATAAATAGTATTTTGCCATTGAAAGGCTTTCTTACATATTCTGAAATCTGATGCTGACAGCAGCTCTTTTGTATATTGGGTGATCTTAGAAATGAGGCATCAGAGTATCAGAGAGTTGAAGAGACTGTCCAAGTTTGTGTATAAAGAGGGATTAGTCAGTGATCTCTCTAATCTGCTTTTAAAAATAGTAGAGATAATGGGATCCTCTTACCCCTATGTTATGCCATTGATTCGTATCTTCTTCCTAAATATTCCACCCCACTTGTGGGGTCCACTTAGGACAGCAATAATAAACAAGGGAAGTTTCTTAAGAAAGCACAGTAGCCCAGAATGTGAACCTGAGCAAGTCAAAACTCTTATAAATGATGAGGCAATGGTATCATCAGGCCAAGTGGGGGACTCTTCCCTCTCTCCTAGACACAAGGGCAGATCACAAGCTATTATCATTCATCAGCCACACGGGCGTGGAATGACAGTGCCAGAAGATGGAAGAGGCATACTCTCTCCTTCCTTATCACCCTAGCTGCACAGAGCACAGCACCATGCTCACATCTGTGTCACAGTTGCATGACCTTGAACCACACAACAATCTCACTAATAAACAGACTATTTTGTGACACAGACATAGTATGTCCTGGAATCTGGGCCATTGTATATCATTCCCCTTTGGAAAGGAGAAAGTTGAGCAAGGAGTTGTAGAAGAAAGTCTTGCTTTCTTTCTGTTCTTTAGAGATCAGCATGCCTTCTGAAGCTGCTTCACCTTTTTACTAAGACCCTTTTTCAAATAACTCATATAAATTCCCTCGGTGATTTGCACTGCCAAGGGGAAAAGCAGATATGCCTCCATTTATCAGTCTAGGCTTTGTCACACAGAGACAGAAAGCAACTTAACCATGGTCTCAGAATGGTAAGAAGCATTAAGTAATTCTGAGTTTTGGTCATACTTATCTCTGTCAAAGAAAGATGTGAGGGTATAAAATTAGGTGTACAGTAGATGTTCTCAAATTTTTCTTTATTGAGAGGGGAGGAAAATTACACCTCAAAAAATAAAAATCTTCACGGAATATTTTTTGGTTTGCCCATGTGAAACTGGAGTATGAAATGTTTATGTCTTCATAGTGGTTAAGGTCCATTATCTGAAGGTGAAAGAGAAGAGGTGGAGTTGCAAAATAATACAAAATTACCAGTTAGAATAATTACTTCCTATAAAACTTTTGTTGCTGTATCCTCCTTAGAAAGATTACAAGATAAGTGAGTTTTTATTTCAGTGTTACTTTTCCAAATACCCTGAAGGTACAATTGCCCTCTGTTGATGTTTTCTGTGACATTTGGATTTAAAACTCTCAGGACTCAACACGTGACAGAAGAAATTATATTGGGAAGTCCCCGACTTTTTGAGACTCTTAAAGACTTTCTTCTTCAGCTTATAAATGAATTAATGAAAAGAGAGTGAAACACAGAACACAAAGTCAGCAAACTCAGCCCTCATATGAATTCTGCTTTTCCATGGGTGTTTGAAGGCACTTGGTGCCATGGGGTGGGACACTGTTGCATCTTTACTTCCCATAAGACAATCACCATTCCTCTTCATGACTCCCTGTAGAGCAATGGTCCAGCTCTGCTTCTGCTCTGTGATGCAATGACCACGTGATGGGCAGAGGAAAGGGGTGGCAGATTTCTTGGCATCACTCTAGGTTCAAATGAGTTAGTGTTCATCCTCAGCAGAACCCAAAACCCAAAACTTCCATTTGATTTTGGAGCCAAAGCCAAAAGCAAGACCAACAGGAAGCATAGAGTGTGACAAAGACATCTTAAAAATCTGTAACTGGGAAATGGTGCCATTTTTCAAAGTAATGATTCAATGATACATTAAATTTTATTTCTGAGATTTTGTTTTACTCTTTGTTATATTAATTTTCTTTTCTAACCCAGTTAGTCCTGGGCATTGTCCTATCCCTCTGCCCTGCCTCAGTCTGCAGTAATACAGCCTAAGACTAGGTCAGTAAACTGAGGATACTTTACAGGTGTCCAGACTGAAGTTTGGAAAGGCTTGCTTTGAAACGAGTACGTTTAGGGAGCTCTTTTGTTACAGTTTACCTGTGCTTCTGCACTGCTTGTTGGCAGTGTCCTAAGTCCTCCTAAGACTCAATGGATAGATAAGAATGATTTCTAAATAAGCTTTCCATTTTTGCACATAATAAGAACTTCTACAGTACTTAATGATACTTCAAAACGTTTTCTCTGTTTAAAAATTCTTCTTAGTCTCTTTTTTGCACCATTTGTTTAGGTGGTAAATGCTTCTTTTCTTAAAGAAACATTTTAAAAAGTTGTATGTAAAACAGCCATACTACCAGGCTTGGTGGCACATGCCTATAATCCCAGCACTTAAGAGGCTAAGGCAGGGGAATTGCTGTGAGTTCAAGGCCAGCCTAGGCTACATAGTGAGTTCAAGGCCAGTCTGAACTATATAATGAAACTTTGTCTAAAAAATAGAAAAGTGAGTGATGGCAAGTTCCAAATAAGTGGTGTCTGAATTAATGAGGTTTTACTACACATTAAGTGTAATACATCTCTCGCACTTTTGCCTGGTTAAGTTTTACTCTTTGTAATTAGCTCTTATTTAATTATGGGTAGCATCTTTAACACTACCTAGTTTAATTACTGTATTTAAAACTATTTTAAGAGTTGAAGTGATTTATCTAACATCACAAAGTAAATTTCTGAACTGAAAATGTCTTTTTCCCCCTACTTAAGTATTGTTGGTGAGAATTAAATGCAGGCATATACTGTTATATAAACTGTAATTTTGATTCAGACTACATAGCATATCTACAACTAGATGTGTCGTGTATAACACTTAGCATATGGTGAGTCTTAAATGATGTGAGATATGTGTGTGTACGCTTTGGAAGAAGTGTGAGGAATAACCTACATTTTCCATTTCCAAGGAAGTGTTTTAAATTGATAATTAATCTCCTGAGCATACAGGAGAGAAAAGATAAATTTATCTTGATGGATTATGTGATTTTGTGATTGTTAATCTTCCCTGGATTTTGGCTGACACCTAGATCTGGGAGGGGATTGGCACCAAATCATATGTCATAGTCACACCATAAACACAGCAGTGAGCTTCAAATTTCCCTGTGGAACTTGCCATAATGTCAAGGGCTTTGAGAGAGAATATGTGAAATACTAAAATCAGCATGATTTCTTTTGCTTTTTATTTTTAAATAATTATAGATTCACAGGAAGTTGCAAAGAAGGATACTGAGATGTTTCTTGTCCCCTCTACAAAGCCTTTCTGACTGTAAATATCAGGCATGAGTAAATTACAGTATCATTTTCAGGAAGTTGACATTGTCATAATCCAGAGATCTATTCAAATTTTACCATTTATACTTGCACTTCTCTGCATGTGTTTGTCTGAGTGTCTGTAGATCTATGTTTTATCACATGTAACTTCATTAACTTCCCACCACAATAAAGACACTTAACGTATCAGGGCCCCAAAGTCACACCCATCCCTCCCCATTAAGCCTCTAAAAATCATTAACCTCTATTCCCTCTCTATAATTGTGTTATTCCATAAATATTATATAAGTGCGATCATATAGTACATAACCTTTTGATATTGGCATTTTTCACGCAGCATAAATTTTTGAGGTTCATCCAACTTGTGTCCACAAAATTCCTTTTTACTGCCGAGTAATAATTATGGATATGCCACAGTTTATTTAGTCATCAACAACTGAAGGACACTGAAGTGCTTTCCAGTTATCAGTTATTGCGAATAAAGACCATGGACATTCTGCGCAACTGTACAATTTCTGAATCATATGGTAAGTCCATTTGTAGTTTCTTAGGGAACTGCCAAACTGCTTTCATAAGTGCCTGTATGTGTGATTACTATAATAGTTATTATTTCACCATTGTAATAGATGTGCAGTGAAAACTCGTTGTGGTTTAACTTTGCATTTCCCTAATGGCTAATAATATTGGATCTCTTTTCATGTGCTTATTTGCCATAGTGTATCTTCTTCAATAAAGTATCAATCCATGGGTTCTTTTTTGGTCCATTTTATAATCTGATTAATTGTTTTTTAATGGTGAGTGTTAAGACATCTTTATCTTTTCTAGATTCAAATCCATGAACATAATGTGATTTGCAAATATTTTCTTTCAGTCTTCAATTTTTCATCCTCTTAAGAGTCTTTTTTTTTCAGAGCCATAGATCTTAATTTTGATGAGATCCAATTTATCATTTTTTAATTTCACTGATTGTTGTATTGGTGTCAAGTCCCAGTAGTCCTTGATCTTGAAAATTTCCTAGAAATTTTTAAAATAAATTTTACTCTTATATTTAAGCCCATGATTTTTTTAGGTAACTTTTGAATGAGATAAAAGGTTTGTGTTTAAATTTATCTCTTGTACCTGTAGATGTCCAATTACTCAAGCACTACTCACTGAGATTATTCCTCCTCCATTGAATTTTATGGTTTTTAAAGTTTATATAGCCCTCAGATGAATTATGTGCCCTACATAATAATAATTAGGAATCTTCATACCCATATTTTTCACAAGGTGTTCTTCCAAGCACTTTATCTGTGTTATAAGCCATTTATTTCTGCAGAAAAAACAACACATGTGGGCAGCATTACTATCTTCATTTTAGAAGTATGAAAACTAAGTTTTAGAAAAATTAAGTGATTTTCCCAGCATCACAAATAAAGTGTGATACAAAGCCAGAATTAGAAATTATGTGCATCTGTCTTGAAAGCCATGACATGCTTAACAGTAAAATACTTTCTTACCAAAGGAAGTTTAGAATCAAGGCTTTAAATCTATCAAGGCCTTATTATGTTGCATAATCAGGGTTGATGACCTCTTTGACATATGCTTAAAATGTTTCTCCATCTTGAGATTTCAACTAGAAGTCTGTAAACAGATGATGAAATGTATCTAGGCATATGCCATATCATCTATAACCACTTTAGAAAACAAAGTGGTAGTCTTCATTCAGAATCAGTTTTTGACAATACTCTTTGTAATGTCAATTGTAGTTACAGCTGGAGCATCCAACAGTTTTGATCTTTTTTACTGTGTTTGTTTTTACAGAATTTCTTACAGAGTCATGCTGGTTTTTAACAAAGGTCATGCAGCTAAGGATGAGTTTCCTTATTTATTGAGTCTCTAATTCCTTTTAAACATCTTGATAGGCTATTTTCCTGAACATTAACCTGTAGTAATGATTTCTTTGTGATTTACATGTTATACCTTCAATTTACATATATTTCTAATGTGATGCTTTTCATTTCATGGATGCTTGCTTAGATTTTGCATATTAAAGCCAAATGAACAAAAGGGTCACGGGTTACCATATAGTGCTTGGAGGGGGCCTGATAGGATTTTACCATAGTTCTACTTTCTTTCATAGACATTTGATACTTAGTCACCTTTTGCAAATAGAAAAATCTCATGGATTGAGCAAAAATCCAAAGACGAATTGCTTTGCTGTCTCTACTGATGACTTGTATAATGACCTTGAGCAGCCTCCAATTCTAAATGTACCCATCTTGAGAGTATAGATCACAAAGAAAATGAATGCTTTGCTCTTTGGGACTAGAATTTATTGTTTTCTTGTTTGTGAAATGTGTGAGCTGGTTTTCTAGAAGAAAGAGAAAAGTATGTCGGTCTTTTACAAAAACCATAGGAAAGGGCTGATTGCTTGAGCAAAAGTTAGTGTGATACAAGAGTCTCTAATAAAGTAAGCTCCTGGAAGATGAGGACTCTGTGTTTTGTTCCTTGTTCTGTCTGCAACATGAACACATCTGATACTCTCTTCTATCTGTTATGTAGTTCCTGCTTCCACACCTCCAGAGCTTGTACGTTAGTGAACAAACTACTATGCTTCCAGTCCTCAAGTGCACCCTCAAGCACCATTCCCACACACTAGATACCTATTGCCTGTATTGTGTCTAAAGAGACCTTCTCAGTGGTCTCCAGGAATACAAAAGTGGATCAAAAATGAAGAAACTTGAATAATCATGTCTAATCCACTTTCCCTCCTTGAGTCATAGTGTTTTCTTTATAAAGTGAGGAAATAACTACAGCCCTCACTGGTCTCTTGGAAATAGGAAATGAAATAATAGAGTAAAAGGACTTTCCATATGACAAAGTAATATGTCCAATCCAAGAAATATGAGTTTCAATGCTTGATAGGAAGGCAACATCACAGCTCTGTTTCTGCTCAAACTGACTGGTTCAAGTCTTAGCTATAATAAGAAGACTAAAATATTTGAAAGTGGGCAAAGTCATATATTTGCTATATGTAAAATAAGGGTAAAATAGATAAATTTGTATATTCAGAAAGACAATAAAGGTTAGAATGTGGAAATGGGCTGCTTATGTTCAACACCTGGCCCTGCCACTTAGAGACATTCTTTGTACCTCAGTTTCCATGTCTTATGATAGTGAGTCTTATCCCTTGGGGTTGATGTTAGAATGAAATAAAATTACACAACATGATTATCTACCTACCTGACTCATATTAAACTTCAATGAATCTGAACTAATATATTGCTATTATTAATACCTATAACTACCCTATCTACCTTACCTGACTCTCTCTCTCTCTTCTCTCTTCTCTCTTGCCTGAAAGATCAATATCATTAGAAACAGAAAATGTTGCTGTGTTAAAGAAATCCACCTGGATTATTCTTTTAGATACAAAATAAATCTTTTTTATGTGCATTTTTTAGAGGAATTCCTCTATCTTTTTGTTGTGAAATTTCTAACTCATTCTCTTCTTGCTTTACAAGGAAAAGCATGTAAAATATTATATTTTTCTTGTCCACAAATGTCACCAGAACCAACACCTATCCTACTTTCAGCTCTGGTGAACTCCAGCAGAACTCCTTAAATGGACAGCTTTAGTTAGGAACCTTGTCAGGTTCACAGTGCTTTTTGCCTAAAGCTACCTGAAGTCCCTGATGCTATAGGTATGCTGAGGGACCTGTAGGTGACAGGCTGTTTAGCATCATGCACAAAAGGGTCCCAGGTGCCCTATGGCTGGGAGGGCAGTCATGTTTTATCCCTCTCCATACCTGCTCCTATCAATTTTATTTGCACTTTCTCATTTCTTTTCATTTTTGCAAGTTCCTTTTCACCATGATCTGAATGCAAACCCACATAGGAGAAAAGAATATCATATGTATGTTTTTTTGAATAACAAAAGAACTGATGATCCTGTCACAGAATGTGAAAGGAGAAGTTTCTTTGTTGGATGCCTAAAACAAGTCCTATGGGCATCCTGGGCCTGAAGCTCTCATCATTCTGCTGGGTGCAAGAATCAGCCTGATCACCCTGTCTCTTCATTTGTGTAGAAATGAGCAGAAATTCTGACCTTGCTAATAATGTAGTGCAAATTTGGAAAAGTGATATAATTTCCTCTGCCATGGCTCATATTCCTTATAAACTGAAGAAAATTTGAATAGCAAACCACTAGTGGCCAACGGGTAAAATTGAGATAGACCCATCTGGAGTACTTAGTGGCAAAACTGTTAAGGGGAAAAATCTCTTTTTTAAGATTTTTTTAAGACTTGGACTTTAAAAGTAGGCCAAATGTTTGTTAAAATAAGAAAAGCTAAAATGACTTTCAGTACCTGCTTGTTAAAAACAAAAGCTAAAATATTCATCATATTGATTTTTTTCCTTAAACATCATTTATGTTTTTATTATGGCAAAACATATAAAATCCAACCTTCTAATGATTTCCAAGTATAAAATGTGATGTCAACTACGTGCTCATTGTTGTACAACAGAGCCCTGAGGATTGAGCCTCCTAGCCTCACATGCGCTAGAACAGCATTCTACCACCCAGCTACATCCTCAGCCCTTCTTAAGTTTTATTTTGAGAGAGGGTCTCATGAAGTTGTCAAGGCTGGCCTGAAACAGGTTATCCTCCTGCCTCATCCTCCAGAGCAGCCAGGATTATAGGCTTGCGTCACTAAGCCTGGCTGATTATATTAATTTCCAATAATAATTTGCCTTGGCTACAATATAAGAATATATTTGCAACTGAGGTTGGGGATACTTATTTTATAAATTTAAGAAATTCCCAGTTTGGTTAATACAAAACTATTAAGAACCACTAAAGTGAAACACTTGGTAAAACTATGTAACTGTAGATCATTAGTGGCAAGAAGGCTTTAATTGACCTTAGACTTAATGTTTCTAGAAATAATTTAAAATTATTGAGAAAAGATTAAGAATGAAGTAAATCACCTAGAAAGAAAAAGAGTTTGTAAATTAACCAGCCATCAAAGTAAATGTCTTATTAAAGTTGGTATACCTAGTCAGAAGATATCACACACACACACACAAGCCACTTGGCTTCAGAAAACCCAAATAGTCTTAAGTATCAAAAGAAATGTTTTAGCTCAAATGACTAAAATAATCGAGGAGCTAGCCATATCCAGAAGTGAGGAGGAAAGCATCAGTCATGAAGAGTCTTCATGACTAGACAGATCCTTCCTAACATATCAGCATGGCTTCCATGTTTCCAGGGTTAAGCCTGCTTACCAGCAAACCACTTGGGAATCAATGGATTTCCAGGGTGTTTCTGATGCTAAGTCATGATGACTTGGTTTGGGTCCTAAGTCCATTCTTAAAAGGATCATAGTTACTATGTTTTGAGATTTGTTCTTCCTCTCTAGTATCAAAGAGCATACAAGGAGAGGGGTGTGAGAAAACTGAGATTCTGTTACTAGAAAGGGGAAATAGTTGCTCAGGAGACAAAACCACACTGGTATATTCCACCACCTCCTGGCCAAGTTGGACATGGAAAGCACCGAAAGGGAAAGATCGGTCTGTGAGTAAGGAGAGCTCTGAAAGCCAAAGGAAAGGGAGGACGAGAAGTCCCCTCTGAGGACCATTTGACCCACTCAGACATAAAGTCTTCTTGTTCAGCTTGGGTCTTTTGACCACACTCCCCCTGCCTGTGGTCCATATTTTGTCCTGAGAGTAGCCTCATCTTATCTTTCTAGACTTCCTAGGGCTAACCCATGATATTTCCTATTCTCAGGAGACTAGCTCTGTTCCCAAACCATTCAAGTAGTCAGTTACAAAGTATCTAACATACTTTACAATTTCCAACCATTATTTTGTTTTCAGCTGACCAGCCCCTAAGGCAAAACAAAAATTGCTTCAGTGAGGATTTGGGAATTCAAAGAAGAAAATGAATTTTCTAGCCAAGTTGGGTGAGCCTAAGTAATCCTTGAATTATTTTTGTAGCAATTTTCTTCTTCCCTGGTGCCTGACCCTGCAGGACAAGGACCTATTTTCAAGTCAATTACTATTCATAAAGGCTATAATTACATAAAATATCATAAAAGGAACCCATTTCTCTTATTATGGTAATGTGATGGTAATTTTTTAAATAACTGTGATACATATGATAGAAATGGCATTTGCTTTCTTGCAGCTTTATATTGCTTTTAGTATTATACCATATTATTCCCAAATCTCTAATTTATTAGCAAAACAGCAATAAATGGCAGCTTTCAGATTAGGTTTAAGCAAGAAAACAAAAGAAAGCAAATGGTTAGTTTATAATGTACCAGTGTCGCCAACCAGCTTCTCACTGGATAACATTCAAAAGACTCCCCAAGAATTCAGCCGAAAGGCCCTCAAAAGTGTCACGGTGACCATGGGTACAGACCAAGATGCCAGAGGTTTGTTCACAACTCAGACACCAAACTCCAGGTATCTCCCTCAGGTCCATGCTACCATTTGAGATTTTCCTATCCTTACTGGCTACTTTAAAAAAAATTTGCTATGGGTGGGTGCTAAGTGCTAGACCATATTTTTTATTTATTCTACATACCTCTTTTAGGAATTTTCTTATTTCCTTCTTTTGTCATTTTCATTCCATATATGCATATTTTGCAGTAAATATTTCTTGAATCACATCACCCTAATCTACGCCAGGCAGGTGCTATGGATACAGCAAAGCAGAAAACAAAGTCTAGTGTTTTAGAAGAGGAGAAAGACAAATGGAGGGATAAGGTAAAGGAAGATGAGGAAAAATGGTCAGAGAGCTGCTATCTAAGCAGAGAGCTAAATGAAGGAAAAGTATTCCCGTCAATAGAATAATGATGTGCAAAGGTCACAAGGAGGAGGTGTTTGTGAAGAATAGAGCATGGCCTCCGGGAACCGATCAGTCCTTCAGCTGAGAGGGGTTCGAGGGACATAAGCTGGAACAGGGTAGCAAGGAACTGTATACCAGTTAAAGATTCTGGATTTCTTACTGAGGACAAAGGAAGACACGTGCAGTAATTGCACAGGAGTGGTATATTTTACCTGCCAGGAAAATTAAGCTATAGAGATCTTAAGCAACTAATTGATATTATGCATGTGGATCCCTCATAGGTGGAGTTCTCATTGGGGTATTTGCAACTTCAAGGCTTTATCATTTATAATCACAGTAGGGTTTATCATTCAATAAGTAATTCCAAGGATATGTGCAGTGACATTGCCTTGAAAAATAAGCCCAGCCCTCAAAACTAGCTCCTTTCTTCCGTTAAGAGCCCCTCCCCAAATCTCTTCTGGCTGATTTCTTATCTCATTCTTTAATCTAACTCTCCACAAATCTCTACCCTCCAAAAGCTTGCTAGGTGCATCATTTCTTTTCCATTGCTCTGGTAGCTATTCAAGCTCCAAGTTTTGTCTACTGTTGCTCCCAGGATTTTTGAACCCTCAACAATCTCCTGCCAGCCTGCTTCTCCATTCCCAGCCCTCTACATCCCCAAACGTCCCAAGGTGGTGACCTGCAATCTACCGTGGTGATTAAGTGAACTAATATATGCAAAACCATTTAGAAAAAATCACTGGACATAGAAGGCACTTGATAAAGTTTACCATTTTAGGTTCCTGATTTTAATTCCTGCTGTATACCTGGCAAGTTACTAGGCTAGTCAAGTTAAACATGTGAAATTAGCTAAGCCCTGGACATACATTCCTTAAATTGTCTTCCAGGAAAAGCCTCCAGGTGTTTCATTAATTATTTTTAGAGTTTGGAAGCTGATTTTTTTTAAGAATCAAGAGGAACAGAAAAAGCCAGATCAGATTTTCTGGTCAATGATGACACAAATTCAAAATCCTCATGGGCAGAACATATCTCTCCCTGAAAATAAACATGATCTCCTTTTTGTAATCCAACCAACCAGAAGCTGTTTCCTTCTCCCACCCTGCAAATTTCTCCAGTAGGGGGAAGGTAAACGAGCATCAGCTTCTGGCCTCCTCACCAGTAGACGGCGTGATAAAGCCTTTTCTGTTTGAGAAGCCTGGTGCCTTTAGGATCCTTTCTCCCTGTCCTTGTGCACATTAGTTCTTCCCAAATGGTCTATCCAGTTTTCTACTGTCATGGAATCCCATCCATCACTTAGGTCCTACTTCAAGTTTCATTCCTGGGTGAAACCATCACTGACACTCTTTGGACGTCACTTCTCACTCCATTTCACTAGTTTCTGACTTTGTGCACAACTTATTGCATAGTAGAAGACTATAGTCACCTATTCCTTTGCATTGCTATTTAATGATCATGTGCTGATATTCTGTCTCTCCATCTTAGTTAGAGACCTGTAATGCAGATGATGCTTGGAACATGCTTCAACTTTCTGGAAGATAACTGATACCAATATTATAGAGCACAAGACTTACTTTTCTGAAATCTGTTGGAGAGAATTTTATTATGATATTTTTCTTAACCAGTGATACTAAGTTAGAAGATCAGGTTTTTGATTAATCATTGGAATGTTAAAATAGGTATCCAGTTATAAATAACAAGGTTCTGAAGTTGAACCCTTTTTTTTGAAACCTCTTAAAATACAAGTTGTTGCCAATTGAAGGCCATTACTATATGACATAAAATTTCAAATCAAACATCACTATCATGTGGAAACTGTGCTTTGACTTAATTCTATCTTACCTTTCAAGTCTACAAATATAATTGGAAAATCTCTATTATTGACCAGGGGATCATTTCTTTGGGGTTCTGAAAATTCTTCAGGAATTTATATATACATATTGATAAATGAGTGTGGTTCATACCTGACATTTGTTTTTAACACAAGTAAGAGCTAAAAAAATAGAATTCAATGCATATCAGGTTATGGTATGGAAACAATAAAACCAATTACTTGTAAGTATAAAAATCAGATACAACAGGATGGAGTCACTTAGAAAGACTGATTGCTAGTAAAGGTGGAACATTCCAGTGTTCTTTTTCATTAATGTCAGCTAATGTTCACCTAAAATCTAGTCAAACCTCAGAATTATTTTTAAACCTGGGAAGAAGATACTTATGCTATCATTTGTATAAGTCTTTGGCATAACACGTTTTCATATTCCTTCATGGTGGGAAGGGAGGCTTTAATTAAGGAGGCCACTTTCTAAATAATGCTGCTGGAATCTATGCAGATGGGAAACAAGGAGATACTTTGATGAGGAGTCATTACATCATGAAGGAAGTGAAAAATATATAGGAATATTATAAAGAACTATAGCTTTTTGCAGAAGGTCTACCATGATTAAGACTGTTTTCTGAAAGTAATCTTCAAGTGTGTTCATGTCTGACTCTACCAAGAAAGAATAGAGTAATGTGATTGATCAGAGAACATCAAATTAATCCTGTCAACAGTAAGTCAAACCCATAGTGCCAGTTTACATAGTATAATACACAGGAAAAGTAATTTGATATTTCAGCTAAAACTAGGCCTGGAAGTGGCAGCCACTTGGCCTCATTGAAAAAGTGGGGAGGAAATGAATTTTGTAATGAATTGCTTGTCACTCAAAAGACATTTGGCTAACAGTAGAAAGTAAAGGAAACCATTCCAAAGAGTGGCCATTTATTTTGCCAAAAAGGAAGCAATAAATCAAATAAATGCTAGTGAAACAGATGAAGAGTATTCATTCATCTTCAGGTCATGTACAGCCCCAAATGATTAGATTAAAGTGAAAAGATCCAATCTGAGAAATGTGAATAGATAGAGAAGGAATAAAGATCACCTTTTAGTTCTCAAATGACCTTCTATTAAATATGATTCTTTTTCATTTATTAAGTTTGGCTTACAACCTTCTGTTTTGTAAATATGATTTATGTCTTATGTAGACAAAATTATCCATTTACATTTATTGTTTTGGCACTGATCATAGTAATAATTAAATCTAAATAATGAAAAACATTCACCAATTCTATGGTGAACCAATATAAGTTTTTGATATAATATCAACAATCATCACTATTTTTCCTTAAATATGACACTGGAAAAGGACTTGTACCCTGCTTTATTTCTGGTATTTGGAGCTAACTATTGTCTATATGTCCCTTAAGGGGCTGTGAAGGTCAATGGCCATAGCACAAGGAGTCTAAAGTCCGTGAACTAGACCTTTATGTTTTTTAAAATTTATTTGCTTTCCTGATTGGTTTATGAGAGATAACAATTTATTTGTTTAAAAGACCCTGAGCTTCTTGGGATTTTGTCTTTTCTGAAGATATTAATTAAGGTGTCTGAAGTTTAGAAACAGGCTGATAGGAAGTGAAAGACAAGTCCACTTTCTCTGGCCAAGAAACAGTGAAAGTTGTAATAAACTGAGATCTAAGTTTTTACAAACGTATTTTTAATTAATAGAAGAGGGGCTAATGAATCAATCTATTGATAATTTATTAATGAATTAATTTGTTCATGAATCTAACACTTGTTCCCTTTTAGAATCCTAACTCTAAGCACTGCAGTAGATACTATTTATCAGTCAGAAAATTGCTTTAAAACATTTTCCAAATATTGATTCTAACATTAGAGTTGATTTCAGGTATCTTTAAATTGAGGCATTATAGTAATCCTCTTAGGTGTGAGAGTAGAATAAAAAGATTTTTATTCTTACTTGGTCTTGGATGAGTCAGACAGGAGGCCCTATGCTTATTTGCTGAAGAGTTTCTACATTTTTCTAGATATATTTTTTTCAAAAAGTGTTTAAGCCTCAGAAGAAATACCACTTTCTCAGTCCTGAGGGTTCTCTCAACATCCTGGCAGTGAGTCCAAGACCAGCATTCAGCTACCTCACATGCTCCTGCCTTAGTTGCCATATCTGTAAAGTAGGAGAAATAATAGTACCCGTCTCCCTTCATTGCACTATAAATTTACAGTTTGAATGCTGCTTGATCCATGGTGATAGGTGTTACATTCTTTATGAGAGAATAATTTCTCTAATTTAGAAAATCAGTAGCATTCTGTATTAAAAGTCACAAGGATTTGCCTTAAGAGATAAAGGTGGCATTGAAAGCACTCTGTTAGTGACATTATTTTTGACTTTGTTGTTGTTGCTCATTTTTATCAGTATATATTTGTGATATATAATAAATCCATTCATCATGGGGAATTGGTACATATACATATCACAGAATCTGTTTCACTTCCCTTCCCCTTCTTTCTATTTTTGAATTTCTTAATGCATATTTTATGTACAGAGTTTAATGTACATAGCTATGACATTGAACACAATGTTATATAGACAGTAGGGGACAGAAGAACAGCTAATATGACTACAGTTAAAAGGCTAGAGGAGTAGTTACAACACAAACCTATGTAATATGGGAGAAGCTTACAAGAATTTTTATATAAAAGTTTATCAATCAGTGCATCTTCTCTTCTCTGTTTCTACTGCTACCATCTCTCCCCAAATCCATTGTACTAAGCACGGCAAACATTTCCCACATATGTTTACCCCCATCCAATTTTTTCCATTTTGCAGCCAATGAGATTCCTTCATGTCACTCCCATGTTTCACATCACTCATAGATAAACAGAAAGCATCAAAACAGCGACTTTCTGCTTCCCACTTGAGTTTCAACTCACATCTCTCTTCACTCATACTGCTCTGGGGATACCATTCTTATTGCTGATCCTTGAATACATGATGTTCTTTGCAGGTACAAGGCATTTGCACATGCTCTACTACATGGGGTATCTTCCACTCACACGTTCTGTCACTCATTGGTGCTCATTCTTCAGATCTCAGCTAACACAACTATCTTAAGCAGTACTTCTTTGAAGCCAGCCATTAGACTTCAGTATTCAGTTTAGTCCTCCACCATCATTAATCTCATTTCCAACATGAAATACTAACTTTCCCTTGGTTTAACTTGTCGTAATTTGACATTATGTTTTCTATTTCTTTGTTTAACATCTGTCTTCTGCAAAAGACAACTAACTTCATAAAGGTAGAAACTATGACAGGTTTTTGTTTTTGTTTTTTAAACACTGAACCTTGACTCCTGCTAGAATGCCTTAAATATGGTTGATGCTCAAAGAGTAGTTGTTGAATCAATGGCTATTTCAACAAATGAACAGTTACTATGTGACAAGCATTGGGCCAAATGCATACCAACTATGAATTTATTTACTCCTCACAATAACCTTTTGAGTTAATTACCATTGGCATCACCCATTTACAATGGTGATTTCTTTATGCACTGGGCAGAAAAAGGACTGTTACATCTCCCTAAAACCTACCTAACCTTCCCCTAGTGGATGTGCTGAACTTAGTGACTTGCTTCCTAAAAAGAGTATGGAAGTGGGAATGGAAAAGAAATGGTAACATTACAACAGAGAATCTAAAAGACACCACTTTCACGCAGTGATCAAGGTAACTAATGACAAGGGTTCTCATTTATCCCTGATATGACATGGAGTAAGAAAGTCATTTTATCTCTGTGTTGTTCTCCCCCAAATTCACAATCCTGGTCTAATTATGAGGAAGTATCAGATAAATCCAATTTCAGAAACATGCTATAAGTTACCTCTTCCAAAATCTCAATTTATGAAACATGAGGATTGAGAAACTCATAAATCAGAGGAGATGAAAGACACAGAGGTGCTAAATGCAACGTCTGATCTTGTGACAGAAAAAGGAAAAAAAGAAAAGAATTGGTGAAATCTAAATAAAGTTTAGTTGGTAGTAATGTACCAGTGTTCATGTCTTAGTTCTGACAAATATGCTATAGTCATATAAGGAATCTAGGTAAAATATGTGTAAGAGCTCTGTAAAGTATCTTTGAAACGTGCTACAAATATAAAATTATTACAAAATAAAATGATTCTTTATGAGTGGCCATCTTGGTTTGGGAACCAGGGCTGAACTTTAGTCAGCATTCACTAGTTGTATACAGCTGTCGTAGCTCAAGTTAATACAATGTATTGGTTCTGATTGGTCAAGATTCAAACATGGCACATAGTTGACTATTCTGAGAACTACTACTAGGCTATATCATCCCTGTCTCTCCCTTTCAAAAAAATGTACAATCAACTTTCTATTTGCTCCTGAATAATTACTTTGTTCCACATATTTTATTAGTGGATGTTAATTATACAGATTAATGGGTTTCATTTTGGCAGATTTGTAAATGTACATGAGATACTTTAATCATTTCCCTAATCATACCTCCACCCTCCTACCTATTTTCACAGTTTTGTGAGGGGTTTCAATGTGTATAATGTAAATAATTATATTTTTCAGAATAAGAAACTGTGTCATGACTATAGTTGTCCTATTTAACTGAGTGGTTGCCATGGTGAATCTAAGAGAATGTTTTCGACTCAAAAATCTAGAGAATGCTAATGACACTGCATATGAAAACCAGCTTCTAATGGTGTTGTTTTTCAGAGTCTTACAATGAATATAAATACTTACGTATAATGTTGGAAACTTTCTAGTCCACCCATTTGGTCCATGTTAAAGTATCAGTAGGTTGAATGTGTTTTTCTACATTTTTCCAAGTTTGCTTTCTCTCTTTGAGCAGGATTGGAAATGAACTCTATTAGAAATATGCTAGGACATCCTTTATTCTCTCTTCATCTACTGGCTTAGGAACCTGACAAACAGCATTTTTCAAATTATTTAAAATTCCATCTCTTGACACTGACATCTCAGGTTCTGGTGGATTCTAGTCAACAATATCTGCACAGTAACTTAGAGTCAAAGCAGGATGCCAGGATTCACATCAACTTGCTGAGGCAAGGATTCTCAAATCATCTGGGAACACTAATAAACTGAAGATAGTTGAACTCAGGCACTATGGTATGGGTCTGAAACTCATAATTTCTAAAAAGCCCGAGATACTGCCGCAGACCTTTGGACTGCATTTGGAATGGAAAGGTGTTAGAATATCTATGATGATCTCTGCTGTGGTTTGGATTTGGTTTGTTCTCCAAGGATCTAGGTCCTGAGAGCTTGGGCCCCAGTGTGGTGATGTGGGAGCCAAAGGAACTTCTAAAAGGTGGAGGCTAGAAGAAATTCTTAGGTTACTGGGGGCCTTGCCCTAGGAAGGGATTAAGGTATATTATATGGATCCATTGGTAGTTCTCTTGAAAGGGTTGCAATAAAATCCTGGGCTTCTCTCCATTCACCTACCTGACTTCCTCTCTGGCAATGTGACTCCTGGCTCCTGCATTCATTCCACTATTGCCCTGAGGTGACATAGCCAAGATTGGGTTATCCCTCACTAGAACCCACACCATGCCATTTGCTCCTGAGCTTTTAAAGCTATGTTCAAATAAACCTCTTTACAAGTTAGCCTGCCTCGGGTATTTTGTTAAGGTAATGAAGAGCTGACTAATACAACAGCCTAAACAAAATTGCTATTAGGGATTTAACTGCATATTTTAAAGTTTTATTTTCTTTTTCAGATTAATCTTTTTAGTTGAATAACTACATTTGCAGAACTCCATACATTAAGATGCAAAATAAAGAAGAAAAAGGATTTAGTTCCACTGAGATGTCCCTTCACAAGAAAATGATAGACAAAATAAAATTTTATCACCTACCTGCTCAAAGTCTGACATTTACAGGATGATTTGTTCCTTTATATAAAATCACTTGTGATCTGCGTGGACTAAGTCTGAGAAACTCTGCCCCATTTCTAAGTGAACAAAGGGGTTTATCAAGTTGACCTGAATACAATCTAGTTTAGGGGCTCTTTTCCATTTGCTAATTAAATTTTTTAGTTTGTATTCCTGATATTCCCTGCCATGATGATTTGCTATCCAGTGACTACCCAAACCCTAAATTCTGGGTCAGGAATATAACCCACAGATTGGATAGTGTGATCAAACTGGATGTCATGGCCAAAGGATGATACAACATTTTATGTTGCATGTATTTTAACCCTATGAAGTTTTAACTATTTCTGCAGTTTTATTGAAAACATTTATGCTGTTATTTGGATATTAAGTCATTACATCAATCTAGGAAGACAGCCCACTGATACATCCTGGCATTTCCGGAACATCAGGAAAATAGATGTTCTTAAAGTATTGCTCATAAGGATAGGAGTTTGATTCTATTCAGTGACACTAATGTTCTGCACACAGAATTTTGACCCCTAGAAATTAATAAAAATATATTTCTATGGACTATAGCAGTATATCTGATATCAGAAACTTCGCTATGATTTGCCATTATCTGACACAGTAGTCACTGTTTAATCTCTTACCAACTTTATGTTCTATCATATTTTTCATGGAACATATACCAAATTTATTTTACTAAATATTTGACTGTAATCCTGCTTAGTAGGTTGGACAGATGCTTTGAGAAAACATTTTTATGAGGATTCTGAGGCCCATCGACTTGGTTGTAGTCATGAAGCTACTGCCATTTGGCTCTGAATGGGATGATAAAGATTTAATCCTATTACCTCACTTTACCGAAAAAGAGTCCAAAGCAGAGAGCCCTTGGATCACTTGTTCATAGTGTTATGGCAAGTGAGTACAGGATCAGAACCCTATGTCACCTGCCTTTGAGTACAGTACATTGTCACCTACAATCTGTCCTAGGCCAGAAGCAATGTTGGGCACACCACCTCCTCTGGTCTCAATGTCTTTTTGCAACACTTGTAGATATGCGTTTCCTGGAGTGAGGTGCACAAGGAGATTTTAGGATCACCATATGTCTACCATATGTAGACAAACATTTATTTTGAAATTATGCATTTACTTGAATGGATATTAACATTTATCTTCTACTTAAAAATAAGAGTAATTTCCCAAATGTTTAGCTTTCTGAAACTTTCTTTTCTGGTATATAATTACTTAGGTCAAAATTAAGTAGATTTAAAAAAGTAAACAATGCTCCTAGTCATCTGCAGATATGGTAAATATTATCCACACAGACTACTGAAGTTCAGAAACTGGCCAAGCTCCATCCTTACCCTCTTTTCCCATCCATCATCTATTTATGTGTCTCCAAGTTTCATTGGCCAGTTGTTTCCTTACACTCATCCCAGAAAAGATGGAAGCAATCATGTCCAGACTATACCTGTTAATTTATAAAACTTCACATGACAAAGGGCAGATAGGTAATGACTGGTAGAATATAACACACTCTCAAAAGCTTTTTAGTGGGATCCTTTTGAAGTAATCCTTAGAATTTATTAGCATCACAATAAACTGGCATTATCTATTTTGAGCTTAACACAGCTCATAAAAGTGTTTATGGAAATAATGTAACAGAGAGAAAAACTTTTGACAAAGTCCTTTTAAATTGTTTAAAGCACATGTTAACGATGGACAATTAATTATATGTTGTTCTTTCAAGACCATAATTTGACCATGTAGAACTTTATCTGACAGAAATAGGAAATTTGCAATAACAAAAAGCCATGTATAAATAATGCCTGTTAAGGTTTTATTGATAATCATTAAGCTTTCTGTGCAACATATCTCTCTATGCAGAATTAGCATGTTTGTATGAAAATGTATGCACAAATTGGAACATTTTATATAGTATTAAATTTAGAAACTCATACTTTGCTTGATTGGCAAAGCAAGATATGCATTCAGTTTAGTATAATTTCCATAATCTCAAGTTTTATTTTCACCTCGTCAAAGTTCCGTCTAATTTGGAAGCACTTTCAAAAGAGTTTCATCAAAACCCCTTTTTGAGGCTCTGATCACTTAGATTTCTATTTTCTATTTAATTTCCCTGTGCCATTATTAATATGTGTTGATTTCTTTTTCTTCATCTTAATCATTTCTTGCTAGGAAGTCTAACCACAGCTTTCTCACTGAGTATTCCAAAGGGGCTCTGGCCCTGCTATTTCCAACATCAACCTAATTTGAGAGAACTTTCATGTGAAAATGACTACCCATCATCAAGGGTAACTCATTTGTTAATTAAAGATAATTTAGCACACTTCCCCATCATCCTACCAAGATCAGCTTTTGACTCCTGGTGCTGTTTGGCTGCTTCACACTTGATGTTCCCAGTGGGAATTCCTATAAATTCGAAAACCTCATAAAGATGTTTTTATCTGTCCCACTCTGGAGGAAATTTCCTGGGGCATGACTGCACTGTGAAGCCAAAACTGAGTTCTTCCCTAGTTCTGAGAAAGAACACACGAACCAGAAATGCAGAGCTTTCAGGTCGTTGGAAACAGCTGGTCTTTGTGAGGCTCATAACCCAAGACACTCATGTCCCATCATTCCCATGGTCTTTGAACCATCCAGTACCACAGAAACTGTCACCTCTTTACCTCTGGGCTTCATGGCTGTGGTGTAGCTAATTAAAGTGCCAGGCCTTGGGAGCACTGGGCTGTTCCTCTAGGACACTTCTCAGCTGTGGCATATCATCTTAAACAGCTTATACCTGGAGGTACCTGATTTGAGTATTAAGAAGAAAAAATTACATGTAGTCAGTGGATAAGAGAGTAATCTTAGCTTTGTTTTACAACAACTTTGTGCAAGCACTGCTAGAGTCATTCTGATGCTTAAATGTATTTTTCCTTTGTTCCTTATATGTATATTTTATGTATGTATGAAAATGGTCATATTTAAGCATATTTGTTTCTCTGCCACATCTATTTATTTAAAAGCAAACAATATTTTCTTAGTCACAAATATTTTATGATAAAATATTTCTTCTTTCCTAGTCCTCTGGTACAATTACAATGATGACAATGTAGAACTTGAATTTCAGCCTGTAAATATCTTTTCAAAAAAATGAAATTTTTATTGTTTTAAAAAGTTTGATATTGATGATTTTCTTTTGGTCTTTTGGAGAACCTTAAGATTCTCTTTTTCTACTGACTGCTGACAAAAAGGTAGACTTTTGTATACTGGATAAAATGAGTAAATGAAATTGCATCCATGGAAATTAGTGGAAATTGGATAGAGTCTTCATGGTTTGGGAAGTAGCTATAATGCACAGAAATGTATTTATGAATAATAAATCTGTTGGATTTTAAATGGATTTAAGAAAAAATATCCATTGTGAAAAGAAAACAATGACATGGTTAAAAAGTTATATATTCGGTGGAGTGCCAGAGTCTTGTATTTCTAAAAGGAAGAATACTATTGGACAAGGCTTCTTGGACATGGTCAACAAATTCTTTACTCTTCTCGCCCATGCCAAGCTGCTGTCCTTTAGAACACAGAACATTTCCTTCTTAGACAACCGCCCCCCACCCAAAAAAAACCTATGACAAGGATACCATTAAAGAAAAATGGTCAGTGTTGGAGCTGAATTAAGACAGAAGTGGAATGTCTTCTTTCTCATGTAGTACAATTTAATTTACAGCCAAGAAGGTCATTTAAACTTTTACAAACTGTAATAAAGGGGCAGTTGGTGGGGAATGAAGTTTGATCTCTAGCTTAAGAGAATTAGACAGAGATAGAAAGTGTTTTTAATTGAAGAGCCCTGGGTCACATGTGTCTGGAAAAGGAAGGTTTTATGAGAAACAGGGCTGCTGTATTCATCCAAAAGAGTTAGTGCGAAGGAGACTCCCCTATGTCAATCTCTGACTCTCCTTTACTATTATCCCTTATAGTACTGACATTTTTTTAGTGGTTTACAAGAGTTTTCACACACACAAAGTAGATTGATCTTTCTGCTTCTCTGAGGTACACAGTATCATTTATTCTTCCTCTACCAAGTTATGTTTCAGATTGGAAACTGCATTTCTAGAAGATAGGGCTGCAAGCTATTTGATGCAGATTGGGAGCATAGAACATTCCAGAAGGCACACAACCAGGGGTCCATGGTGAGACCAAAGAAAGGTCCAGTTCACGTCAGCTTGGGGACACGGAGAGGGTGGGTAAAGGAATGTCAAAAAATCTAGCTGCCCATCAATCAAGGCTGTTTTCTGCTTTTTGCAGTCCACCTCTCTGGAGAATGCTGCCTGATTCCCAGGAATATCCGTGTGGCTTTAATTGGCTTGTTACCATAATTTAAAGTTATGCATCCTGACTGACTGGTCTTTAATGAGGCAAATCCACTCTCGGGCTCAGTCAAGCAAAGGAGGCTTCTGTGGACTAATATACTCCAGTTTCTGGTCCAGATACTTCCAAAGGTGCAGGGGGCTTTGAATCCCAATGAAAACAGATTTCCCAGTGATAGTTATCCAACATGCAAATGAACCTTTTCCCCAGGGAAAAAAGTTTCTCTTCACACTAAGCCAAGTTTATTCACCCATTTGTGTAAACTGTCCATGAACACCCGGACGAGACTTACTGTGTTAATTAGCTTGCTTTAGTTGTTTTACATTGTAAACACATCTAACTTCTACATTGTGCCCCATAAATACATATGCTCATTATTTTTGAATATTTTATTAAATATAGATATACTTCTTATATGGCTGCATATTATATACACTTACATGTGATAAATGTAAACACATAATATATACACATAAATATATATTATTTTATATTATTATTATATATAAAATTAAAGACATACTGAATGCATATTTAAATGCTAAACACGGATGCATAAATTTGTTCAATCAAAACAGTCTTAGGCCACGGTGAATATGTTGTCACCATTTCAGTCAAGGAGACTGAGATTCAAAACCTCAAGAAACTCACATGATTGTAACAAAAATCAAATGTGAAGCCAAAATTTCAGGTGTATCTTGAGGTTCCCCATGCCTGTGTACCTAGTAGTCATGACAACAATCCCACCCTATCTATAGGTAAAAATTCTTTTTATTGGTGATGTAAGTGAATTTATGTGGGAAATTGTCAGGGACTTTTCTTTATGAAAAAATTATACATTACATTAAGATTTATTTATCTACTCCTGGAAATTTTGTTCTACTTTGCACATGTTGTTTGAAGGATTTCCTTTTTAAATATTTAAGCGTAATAAAAGATACCAACTTGATACTCTTTGTTGTAATTTTTCAGTTTGAGCTTTCCTTTTCCTTTGAGTGCATTTTCTTTAACTCCTCTTATTTCTTGATATAAGTAGTCCTTAAGGGTAAGTTTATGAACACATGACAGATCTCTGCAAGGCAACTGTCACATAATATTAAGACCTGCTAGATGCAAATGGAAATATGTACTAGAAAAAATAACTTAATTCTGGTGTTTTATTTATCATGAGCTCATTAGAAGAGCAGTTGTTCCATGCCACTGGCCACTCAGAAAGTGCATTTTATTTGTTCTTTATTTGTCTGACTCTGTTTAAGAGGTGTGAAGAGGTGAGGTGTGTTTTCAGAATCATACTATCATACTCTTTTTATAATGCCAGCCCCCAAAATAAAGTTCTGAGGTTTTTGACTATCATTATGAGTCTTCCTTATTCTGTAAAAAGGATTGAAGTTTTGGCTCTGAAAAATAATATTCTAAAAATGAATACCTTCCTCTGGAGATGAGAAAATAAGAGGGGAGAGAGCACCATCAGAGTTGAAAGGTAGAAAGACTATTTTAAGATATTGCCTAAAATTTGACATTTTGAGGTATAGCAGATACAAACCAGAGACCAGAAATGCCTGGCCTTCATGATTCTACCCATTGTGGGAGCTGAGAAGTGGAGGAAGGAGGTGGGTGGCTCAATTGTCAGCTAGATATTAGTCCCTGAAATATCTGACCTCTCTGTGATGGGTATTATCATCATTTCCCCCACTGGGAGAAAATATGATGAAGGAAATGAAAGGTGAAAGGAAAAGAAAGGACAAGAATGAATGAGTCATGGGTAGAGGCCAGACACTTTGACACCAGGAGAAGAGGGTCAAATGAAGCCCTTTGATTTTCTTCCAGAAACATAAAAATATCCACCTTTTGCCTGACTGACATTTTCAAGTTTTCCTCATGCATGTGCTATAGGGGCTGCTAAAGTCACTTAATTCACGTCCTCCCTGTTCTTTTCTGCTGGTAGAAATAAACTACTCAGTTGGGTTAACATGATGATTTAAAAAGATGTAAACTTTCAGAGTAGCTGACACTAACACATTACACCTAAGCTGTCTTGCCTGATTGAACTAACATTAGTCCTGATACTCCATTACATCCGCCAGATAAGAATTTCCAACTCATGCAGATGTTTCTTTCTTTCTCTTTTCCCTTCTTTGCCAAATTTCTTCTCTTCTCTTCTTTCCTTTCCTTTTTTTTCCACCCCTGTAATACATGCCCTTGCCAATGCTGCCTATCCAAGGACCACACTTTGATACTCTGCTCAAGACTAACCTGTCCCAAATTTTAATATGCATGCAAATTATTTGGGGGGCTTTGTTAAAGATACACCTTCTAATTCAATAGGTGTAAGGTGGAATCTGAGATTTGGCCTTTCTCTCAAAGTTGTGGGTAACAATGTTGCTGCTGACTGGAACAAACACTTTGAGGCATTTCTAGACAATGATCTGCATATTCCTAGTGCTACTAGAAATAGCCTGTTTTAACACAGCCAAAAGTCATGCTGGAGACTGTTGCTGAGAATTGCACTTGGTAAAATAATTCCTACACTGACCCTGGGAAGATTGTGCCCCTTTCCCTGTGCTGCAGGCGAAGCAGAGCCAAGTGTAGTCTATTATTGTGCCATGGAGTTGAGATGGCCCAATCCTCTGGATTCTGGCAGAAGATTTCAATCTTGCTCTATCCCATTCTCAGGCTATTTCCTTAACTTCTCTAATCCCCTGCTTAAAATAAGTTGTAGTCACCTTCTAGAGCTGTGGCGGGACCTTGTGACAGGGTTAACCTATGCCAGAACACAGGGTTTGGAAATGCTGCATGATTATATGTTTTTGTGATGACTCGTTATATTTGATGTGTTTGCATCCAGTAAGATGAAAGAATATTACAAATTCTCTCACTTTGCTTATTGTGGAATTAGAAAATATGTAGTTTTTGTGGACCAAATGCTACACAATTCACATTGTATTCTCAAGGGTCTTGATATTTGGGGCAGCACTGATTCCCCTGGAGGGCCCAGTCACTTTGGAATGGCTCCTTGTGAGAATAAAGGATTTATCACAAGAACCAGGTTATCTGTGTGCCAAGGATGATGATCTAACCTGGGATTACCAAAAGACCCCTCCAACCATCCATCCTCTTCCTCCTGGCCTGGAGCTTCCTGCATTAGAGCTGATCTTCTGGATGGGAGCACAAAAGATAATGTCACAAGAAGCTTCACTTCCTGGAGTCTGGCAGACTAAGCCACTAGCAGTGATGAGAGGGAAAATGGATTAAACCATAGGAAAAATCAACTCTCAATTTAAAATTTTATGAAGCAAACTAGGGATGGATCAATTAGCATTTTGAGCTTTTTAGAAATTTAGCTCACTGAGATAAAATGATAACTGAATTTATTGTTTCTATTGAAAACTTCTTAAAAACATTGATTTCCAATATAAATTAGTCAAGTCTTTGCAGAAAATGACAGGAGCACAAATAAATTGCTCCTTAAGCAAAAAAAAAAAAAAACGAAATGTAATATGTTGGGTTAAGTAACTGAAGCATACAAGAATATAGATGGTTTGAGACATGACAGGATACATACCACATCTTATCTCCTCTTACCCTTTTTTCCCTTCCCATCTCCTGGTGGTGTTTTCTTCTAAATTGGTTTCATTTTCAGGAAAGATTTCCCAAGGAGGTGGCCACTAATCATTACATCAGGGCTCTTTCCCAGTACTTCAGAAATTCCAGTGAAACACAGAGCTCCTGCTCCCCAGCTGTACCCACAGTAGTTCTGGGGTCAAGGATTCTAGGCCTTCCTTGTCACATTCACATCCAATAACCAGCTTTGTGGTCCCCAGTTGTTACCTTTAATTAGCCAGGCTCGGGAGCCATATCAATTCGGCCAACCCACATAACAGGATGCCACAAGGATTAGTTTTATAGTAAAACTAGGCTGTTTTTCCAAAAAGTAGAAAGAGTAGATGTTGTGTAGGAAAACAATTTACAATCTAAAAGTCAAATAAAATAAAGGTCATATATTCTTTTTAAAAGTTTGGACAAGGGATAGAGTCCACATTTTGCTCTAACCTATGAGCAGCACTCTGATCTCTACCACAAGCAAGGGGTTTTTGGAAAATACCTTTAAGTTTCCAAAGAGTTAATAGTTCAGATAATTGGGGTGATGGAGACATTTGGATAATAGCTACCTATATTTTGACTGTTATTTTCCACCTTTCTCTGTTTATGTCTTTATCTTTCTCTGTTTCTCTGTCTCTGCCTCTCTATCTCTTTTACACACACATACATTAAAATATATGCAATAAGCTTATTTACCTGAGAAACAAGGTTGTGATGCCAGCCAGAGGGTTTCAGTGACATGATTGAAATGCAGTTAAGTGATTTCCAAGTGTACAGCCCTTTGCACTGAGCACCAAATGCTTAGGGGGAAGCTCTCCTTCCTTAATCCTATTGACTTACAGAGATGTATATAGAGATCCAAGCTCCAAGCAAAGTGAAACATGACTTTGTATTGCAATTGCTTTCTGCCAAAGATAAAAATCACTTTACATAAAAGAGCCATATTCTCAGTTGGTAAAAGCTGCTGTTTTATAATTAAACACAATATCCTGGCCAATGACTCTCAGAACTCCAAGTAGGAAGGCAGGGTGGTAGCAAGCATGAAACTTCAGCACCTATCTGAGCATTCTCTTGTCTGGCCTTTTCCTACCTGGGTGGCCCTACCTGATTAGCTTCTAACACCTCAGTTTCCTTATCTCTTCAAAG